>NC_133975.1:76569393-76870428 GCF_047716275.1 Strix uralensis
CCTGAAGCTGCACAGCTGCAATAACATGAGACTGCGCCCGCACTGAAAAGTCCATTGAAATTTTCATATAAGTTATTATATTGAATTATTTAAATAACTTCAAGATTTGGCTTATACACCACCAGATATACATGTAAGTGATGTAAATAAGCAACTTTCCAATCCTAACCATACAGGCATATCCTAAGTATGAATTCATAGGAGCCAACACATTAAGCTGTGTTAACTGTCAGTCTATCAAATATTCTCACTCATCTAGTATGTTAAAAATGTCATACATATGTGCTATTATGTGCTATTTATCCATTATGGCATAGTTAAAAATACTCTTAAAAGTCCACAGTATTGCTGGCAGTTTTGAGAAGAAACAATTTCCAAAGAAATGTGCAAGAAGTTTTCTTTATAAATATGAACAATATTTGGAACTACAGGTGGCAGTCTTTTTAATGTAGTTTCAAGGTTGAACGAAAAAGGGACAGTTAGCCTACTTTCTTTCAATTTACATTCAAAGCCTAGACAAATATTTCATCCATGTTCAGAGAAACAAATGCCATCGTATAATCTCTCACAAGTGGTCAACACCTTTGCAGAACTGATTGGTGATGTTGGAAGACATCTGCTTATGTCTCACCAGCAGCAGCTTCACAACATCTGTTTTGCTCTTCTCCCTTTCATTTCTTCTTACATCTTTGCCTATTTTAAATACCCAGGGGAATGGTGCTTTAAGTCTAACCATCTGTTACTTATCCATTAAAAATAAATACAAATAATTATTAAAGCCTTGCTAAAAAGCAAGTGTGCATATATCCACTGATTTTATGAGTGCAATTTTTAAAAAGAAATACTATGTAAGTGGAATGAGTAAAAAAATCACTAAGCCATGTTTTAAAGACATTAAATCCACTGTTAAACATTTTAAGCATATGTATTTAAAATCTATACCCTTCAAAGTTAAAATTAAAGACATGATTAAGGACTGTATCTATAAAAAGTCATACAAATCTTTAAATCCTGTTGCCTATAAATAAGCATCCAAATGTTTAATGCTTAATTACTTCAACTTTTGTCACTATTTTTAGTCTGACTCCAGATTTCATTTTGTCTTTTCTGTTTGAATAATAAGAAAGCTACTGTCAGAAGTCTGAGAAAGGTAGTTATAGGCTGTCAAGTCACTTCATTTTCTCTCAGAAAAAATGAAATAGATCAATCTTTATAGTAGAAAACACATTTCCCACACCGAATCATTCATGTAGCTCTTTTCATCTGAAAATGTCTGTTGCTTCATGATGTATGGACACAAGTAGATACTCTAATAATTATATCCCAAATCTGTGTTCAGGTATATTTTCATTTCCTACCACTGTTTATACATTATTTTTACTGTTATATTCTTCCTCACAGATCACATACTGCATTGAAAATACATGCTTTATTGGATATCTTTTCTTAAATTTAAACTCTTTTAATCACGAGTATCGATCAAAATTAAAATTTCCCACCTCCTAAGATCTTGGTTTGACAATGATTTTTCTGCATTTTCTGACAGTGATTTGTACCTTGATTGCCTTTCTTTTTTTTTTTTTTACAGCTTCTCTTGTTTCCTCTCTTAGTTGGTATGTTGTCCTGTTTTAACCAACAGCAGTGGAACTGTGATGCTTGGGGACAACAAATAAAGGTCTATTTAACAGCTCATCATTATTGATAAAATATTGGTTTTACGGATAAAAACAGCGTATTTTGTCTATATTTTGTCACACAATTTTGTACAAAAGTGTTCTCAGTATTTTAGTTATAGACAACATATGACCTGACAGATAATATTTTATAAAAAATAATATAGTATATAACATTTATGAGTAATCAGAATGCATATTTTGCCCTAATCTTGAAAAAATTATGTATTACATATTGGTGAGCTCACAGTGAAGAGAGCTAAATCTAGATTTGTACTTTCTCAGGATTGGCATCTTCATTGCTTATAGATTATTCTATGATTTAACAATCACTATGAATAATTCAGTTGATTAGTAAATCATCTTTTCATGTGGAAAGAATTTCTTTAGTGTATTTATCCAGTATATGCATAGGAAAATGTAAACTACTATGCACAATTCTATGTTAACTTTATATAAGTGTTGGAGGATTAAAATGCATTTGTCATTAAGATCTTGCAGCTATAATGCAACACTTCCTTATGTATTTCTTGGTTTTGGAAACACAAGTAAGTCTTATGAAAAATTTTGCAGCCAGTTCCAATAATTTTTCAATTTTAAATGACAGATTTAAGTAAAGTATTCACATAAAGTAATGCATATAACTTCGACATAACTCATACATTTTGCCAACACTACTTCAAAACATACTGAGCATGAACACATTGGAAAATATCTTTACTGGCAAATTTAAATAATTTTTTCAGCTTGTTCCTGAGATAATGGTAATGGTCAGTTACTTGATGTTTCACCCAACATAACCCTGAGCTTTTCAGTGACCTGATATGAGTGACATTATTGCTCTCACATGTACCTCCTGACAACATTTGTATTGGTTTAAATTACTTCTGGCTTGCATTATATTTAGGTCATGTACAGTCCAACAAAGATAAAAAATATACTTGTATGTAATATTTAAAGCTATTTCAAGACAATTTAAGGTAAGAAGATATTATCAGGGTGCAAAGAAATATTCACTAAAGAAAAAGGAAGTGATTACTATAAATCATAAATAGTACAGCCATTTACTTGGAAACTAAAGTTTGTTACTACGTAACTAACTGTCTTCCTCTCCATCCATCCCTCTATCTTCAGACATTTTTACATTGCACTGAATTATCAGCCAGTAGATATTAAGACTATTTTGTTGCGCTTAGCTTTTATGTGTGTTGGCAGTCTATTTTTTACAGCTTTTTAAACAGATGGTTTTATATCAGTAAAGCTTAACAAGACACGGAGCAAATAGAAATAAAACCTTCACTAGCAATATTGCTTTTCATTGCCCAGTTGCTGCCAACTAAGATATATTGGACCTATCTCTCATTAAGAAGCCAACAAAAAAATGCAGTTTCACAATTCCTAAGTGTATAATCTATTTACAAGACTACAAATTCTGGGAGGCATCTTGTGAACTGTGTAGTTATGGATTTCAGTCATGAACATTTATTGTAAAAACTAATGCGAAAGTGACTATTGGCAAGATCTGCTGCCAGATTTGACCTCCATTATTTTCTGAATACCAATGGGAATTTTAGCTCATGTGATCTAACAGACTCTGTTGTTTTCTGGTTTTTTTTTTTTTAGGCTATTACAGCAGATTGCAGTGGACATATCATATGTGCATTCTGTGGTGTGGTAGGTACCACTAATGACTGACAACTCTGTCTCTATCCATAATTCCAGAAGCTGTGCCTTCAAATAGGTTCTCATACTAGAAAATAAACTTTGAAAATTACATCTATGTTTTTATTTTGTATGTTTATTTTCCTAAAGAAATAGGTTTTGGTAATACTTAAAATGCAATCATACATACAAAAACAGGCATTGCACATCTCAGATTAATCTAATACATTACATCTTCCTCTTATACTGAAACAGAATCAATTCACAGTTCCTAAAACAGTAATAGATACTTTGTCTAACTTTGAAGGTCCTGATGATAATGGTTCAGCAACTCCTTTGAAAACCTACCTATTTTTTCCTTTATGTCATTCTACTGATATGATGGAAGGATAATTCAGAACAAAAAAAAATATGTAGAAACATATTAGATTGCAGTCCAATATTTTAGTAAAAAACCTTAAGCACCAAAGGAGAAAAGAAACATACTTATCCAAGATTATATAATATCAAATAGTATTGAGATAAAGGACTGGATCCTTTATTTCTATGGTTTCATAAAACTGTGACTCATGTTAAAACAGGTGTTCTATCAGATTATATGTGACCTAAAATATATATTGTTCAACAGCTGCAAACAACATGCATTTATTTGCAGAGGTGAGATAGCATGATGAGCACATATATCGTAGCAGAGCTCATACTTACAATTCATCCAAAGAAGTCCTTTAACTGATTAACTGATAAAGACTATTCCTCTAAATAAAGACTCCTCCTCTAAATTCAACATTGAAAGTTTCCAAATTATTCATCATATCTCTTTGAAGATCACCTTGAAATTCTTAGGGACTTCATGAAATATTTCCCAAGTTCTAAACATAGCTGCCAGTCAACAGTCACATACTTGCATTTGACACAGATATAACTCAAAAAAATCCTCATAAATCTCAGTGGAGTTACTCTAGATTTACACTAGCATTCCTGGGATACATAGAAGTTTGCATCTTTTCTTAAGTTTTTTAAAAAAAGAGAAGCAGAACTATGAACATCAAAGACTTAATTTGCAGCATCTAATTTCAGAATTGTTCAGGGAAATCAGACAATGTAGTCACAATATTGCAAAGAGGGAAAACACAGAAATTCAGGGCCCCATTACCTGACATACAGAAAAGCTATTCCTGTACTCTTCACATGTCATGGCAATATTTGTCTGAGCAATGCAAGGGACCTTGAGAAGTAGGCCAGTTTCTAAGCACATGGAGAGTTAGTGAAGCTTTAACTAGCACAGCATTTCATTCAAGAAGTCAGCTTCAAGACTTCATTTAAAATTATCAGGGGCACATTATCTGGGAACACAACAAGAAGCAATTATTGGTTTAATTAGCCTGCATTCACCACGTTGTGCTCCTTCTCTTTGTTGGATTGCCAGGCAATTTTGTAAAATCATTAAGCAAGGGAACTATAATTCCATAATGACCTAATCTGCAGCTCCATCCTATCACACTGGAATATTTTAAAGTTATTTATGACTGTCCTCAATAAAAGCTAAGTCCATTGGGCAAGACACACTTTGGGTCTTCAAAATTCCAAATGGCTTCCCTTATTGAAAAGTTTTTGTGGTATTCAGTCATCTGTTCTCTTCTAAGCTTGAAAGAGAAATTTTGCTGTCAAAATAAATGCACATTGCTATGGAAATACACAGGACACACTAAAGGATATCCTTCTGTCCCCCGTCCGTCCCCTTTCCCCCCAAAAAATCCAAACCTCAACCCGAAATTTCTTTTATTTTCAACATAACCTTTGATATAATGGACAGAAAGAGGAATTCTGAACTGTGTAAAACAAACTCAAAACCTGTTATATAGATCTTTTTCCTGAGAAGGCAATTGAGTTAACAAAGTTATCTTTCTAGCTAATGTCTCAGATTTTGACAATAAGAGAGATTTAAGAATGCAGTTCATGGCATTTTACGATTTCTTATTTGTTGCTTTCATCATCATCACATGAGGTTTATATTCTTTCACCGTACCTTCAACACATGAAACTAGCAGAAAGGTTAGATTTATAAACTAACAATGTATCTCCATAACTTTTAAGTAGTAATTTAGTATAATATCATTGTCTTCAAAAATCCCAAAGCTTCATCATAAAGCATTCAGGAAGATTGCATATGAAACACTTGGAATAAATTAAAAAGTTGAAATTATCAGCTGATGATAACTGTCTCTGAAGATACCATTTGCCTAACTAAATTGTTTCACTAGGCTAAAACAAATCTGGGTAGAAAGCTGTAATTTCTTCATATGTTTTGCTAAGTAGAAACAAAAACTAATTAGGACAAAAGAAGAGCAATAAAGAGCACCTTTCATATATTTTGCTATGGAGATAAAGTAAAATCTCTTCATGGTATTAAGACTTGGGAGTATTTAACAAACAGTGAAATTGCAATAGCATTTTTCATTTTAAAGGAACTTTACTAAAAATGAGTATGGCCTTATCTAACTAATTTATGAGTGAGATATGTTAAAAAGTCTATGTCAATATAAGTTATGTAAAATATAAAAAAAGGAAGTGAATTTCTGATTAAGAAAAACAAAATTAAACCAGAGAATTTTGTATTACATAAATCAAGGAAACATGATTCTTATATTATTAAGAAACAGAATAACTTGACCAGAATGTTTTACTTTACTACTGTTCTCAGCATGTTGACCTGGAGCAGGTACATCGCCATTAGCTATATCATCTAATCCTGGTACAGTGGGAGTGTTAGTATTTTAAGCAGTTTCTGAACATCCAAAGACAGAAAGTCCTAAAAGGCACAAAGGAAAAGGGTATGGGGATGTATGTCTAAACCTCCATTATGGAATTATTTAAATCTAGGAGGTCTGATTTGATTTCATTAGGTAACATATCCAGTGTAGATAAAAGATAATGTCTTCATAAATGTGCTTAATGAATAAAGTAAAACCTAATCTTTCTGTTAGGTTTTACCTAGAGCACATTAGCACATGAAAATGCATCAGCTTTTTTTTACACTATATACTGAAACACTGAAAATTTGTTCTTTAACACTTGTTTCTTAATATCCTAATATTGCTCCTTTTTAGCCTTGGAAGTTAAATGAACATTTAGTTTAGACTCTTGTAATGGTTTACATTTTAAAGTGATGTGTGCTACTATTTAATGAAATCAAAGAAAACCGCAGTCTATGAAATTCCCAATAAAACAGCAAGGACAAAAAATTGCAAATCGCAGATCTCACCATTGCAGGAACTAAGAGAAATGAGACACTAAAAGCAGACAGATGTAAAGTAAGAATGCTGTTCAAACAAAAATTTTTAAATGCTTCTCTATGACACTTAGAGATGAAGAAAGGAAAAGAAAACTGTAAAAGTAATTACATATGGTTGTAGTTTTGCTATGCAGAATCGTAAGGCTGTTTAAATAAACTCGGAAGAAGCTCATTCATGCTTTCAAAACCTGTACTACAGTGGAAGTGCAAGGGGGAATCAGAAGCAAGAGGAACTCTAGAGAGAGAAGTTGGGAAGTGACAGAATCTTATAAGAACAATGTACAAATGTAAAAAAAGTTAACTGTGCTCTCCTTTCTCATGGTATAAGATGAGTAAGTAGTCAGTTCTGCAGAGGTAATACCACTAAAATTTAAACAAGTTGTTACATGGACCGTGTAATTAATGAAGTAACTGATGGCTTTTCCATAGGTATGTATTTTACATTGTAACTTTGACTAATTTTTTTTTTTTTTAAAGTCATTTTACACCATATATGTGGTTCTTTTCCTGCATGGTTTTTCTGAGGTCCAGATAACAGCTGATTTTTAGGTTGCAGCCACTCGCTGAAGCTCTTACTGTATGGAACCTATGGGACCTTAAATAGCTTTGAAATTTTCACTTCCTGCCAAATCTGACAGGAATTAGTTTGGAGGCTAACATGGTATTGGGGACATGGATGCAACAGTCATGTAGCTCTTTTTGTCTCAGGAAGCTGTATTAAGAAAAATATGTTTTATGTCATGCAGGTATAGAAGTTAGGAAAAGTATCATAAATTAGAAGCAAGACTGCAATAAAAGTAGATGCTATTTGCTATTTAGAGTCTTTATACTTAACAAAATAAATCTAGAATGTTGTCTAGAATGTTCAACTGGTGTGAAGAACTTTAATACAATTTAAAAACCCCGACAAACTACATTGTAGAAAATATGTAAAATTCTTCCACCAATTTTTCATTATAAGACTACAGATCATTATATTGCATAAATTTTATTCAGTGGAAATTTTTTTCTAATACTGGATAACAATGAGCAAGAAGCCTCACATGTCTGAGATAACTACCTCAGATGCAAAAAACTACTTGGCCTGGTCCCTTTAGCTCTAGTACAAGTATCTCTGCACAGCAACAGTGCAACCCTACTACGAGTTGTAAACACATGAGACTCACAGCAAAACCTTGCTTCTTGACTTTGATTTCTACATCTACCTTTGAGACAGAGGGGACTGATCAAAGAATAACATTAAATAGTATCCTTTTTTTAATACAATCATCTCAAGGCAATGTTGGTTATCAAACAGCCTGTTCCAACTCATGCACCATTGCACCCATCTAGGCTATGCAGTGCCTCAGTGAAGTGCTTTCACTGTGCAGAAAGGAGGAAAAAAGGCAGATATACATTTCAGTCAGCAGGGCATTTGCCCTGTAGGAGCCTGAATTCCAGTCAGGACTACAAGGACTATTTCTGGTGGTAAACCAGCATTGCATGTAATACTGGAAAGGTTCTGGGAGGAGGACTGCAAACCAGGACTCTCCATTAATATTGTATGCTTCCTTTTAAGACCTGTCAGACACCTGACTCCCAAGTTTACTGTCCTAGCTGTTTTTTCTCAATAGTTGTGTCTGCACTATTTTCAATAGCCATGTTAAATTCAGTCTTAAGTTTACGAATGCATGTAGTTTAAGGCAGCTCTGTATGCTCTGTTGGTTTAGATTGCTTTTTGATCACTTCTGTTGTCCCTGCACTGCAATTTAGCAGACTTGGGCTTGATCTCTTAAACTCACTCTCCTTTTACACTGTCATGCCAAACCACAACACCTGTATCTCAGATTACCTTTTGCACTGCAACTGTGACAAAGCAGTAGCCTACACCAGGTGACCTACACTTTCATATGGTGAGAGCTGGGTGATCCAACTTCTGTCCCTGTCATCATGGGATTGCATACTCTTCATAGCTGCAAGGACACTTGCATTTTTCACAGACAGTAGAGAGCATTGCAGATTATAATCTGATTTCTTTACCTTTTATTGCCTACGTTACTTCCAGAGGAGACAATAACATCCCTTACTGCCTCGTACCCTCAAATCAATGGGTGAGATTTTTTCTCATGAAGAGCTTTCAGAGATGCTCTAGACATACACCACTTAAAGGGCTGATTTTGGTGCTAAGGGGTTAGCAATTATCTTTTGATGCTCAGCCATTCTTGATGCCTACCACTCACAGGAAACCAGTTTGCTGTGAGAAAGTTCACCAGAGAAGCTGTGGTAGAGTTGTGAGTTCTCAATTTTGTGTTTAATGTTGCATTTGCCTATTCTCAAGAAATGAATGGAAGCTGCATGTCACAGTCAGACATACACTAGCCTTTAATTTTCAATAATTTAAATAGTATAAAGACAATTCTTAACATTAAAATCGGTAATCTGATTTTTTAAAAAGAAATATTTGCCATGGTGCAAAAGGACTGAATTTATGATTTAAATAGACTGCTTGCACAGATGACTTTTAGATAAAGCGTACTAAGAAGCATATTATTTCCATGCATGGCAATTTACATGTGAAATTTCCATTAGTGGTAATGGCAGTGGCACGTATAAATCTCCAATTCCCTTTAACATTAATTGCAGTCATCTATGTAAGTACTTGGATTTTCAATGACATTATATCCATAGCTCTACAAAGTCAGAAGGGATCACAGCCTGGAGAGGCTAAACATTAAGCACTCTCATTACTGATGGCAGGTAATAACTAAAATCTGTATCGACACCATTGTTGAAGTATAACATCACATAACTTTGAAAAAATACTAATGAAATATGCTTGCTTGATTTACCAGATTCTTAAAATAAAACTAGTTGACAGAATTCTGAATTAAGCTGATTATAATTTTAAGCACACTCTGCTAATACTTTGAAAGTTACTAATTTACCATTTATTTGAATAGGAATGTGGAATTTGAATAGGTATGTAGAATCCACTTTAGACTTTTCTAAATCTTCAAGAGGTAGTGTTGGATTTCTTGTAATACGGGTTTTTGTGTGAGCTTTCAGTGCAGCTGTTGGAAAATATAAGTGAACCAACAGGCTATGAGCAATCAAATTCTGGGATTTTGAGAGAGTTCAAATAGGCTTCATATTAGATGTTAAGATATTAAGGAGAAACAACTCCAAGTACATTTTAGTTCAGCAAATGCATTATTTAAACTAAATTGAACTTCATATATTTCTGTTAATTAAAGTATCAAAAGCTTGGAGTTCTCAAATTATCTGTCATGAAAAATTACTAAGGTATATTTGAGACAAAATGAATCCAAATTGTACTTGATATCTGTACATAAAAATTACATGACAACTGATTTTTGTTTATTTATCTTTCATTATCTTACTTAATTTTGAATCAGATAAGGAAACAACCACTACCTGATAGTGATATGAACAGTAACAAAAGTTATTGGTTTTTCATTCAGCATCCAAGAGAATCTGCCCAGTCATAGGACATCATCTTACTCAAATTTCTAGCAATGAACTATGGAGGCAGAGTGCTTTTACAAAGCAAATAAGAATGAAACACAAATTAGTTCACTCTTAAGAACACAGAAAAAAAATTTCTTTCAGAATTCTGTGCAAACCTATACTCCAATCAACTGACTTACTGCTGAAGTGTTTGCAAAAAGTCTTAGAAACTGAAGGAATGTAAAGCACTGTACCCATGATGGAAGTTATCCAACTGAAATGCTAAACAAGTCTTGTTCCAATCTTCATAATAAATTCCTTAGAGTATGAAATTGATTACATTGGGATGATGTATGACAATAAAAATGTCAGTCATTGTGCTTTGGATTCAAATTAGGCCTTGTCTACACTTGTAACTAATTATCAATATTTCAGTCCTGAAATGCACTGTTAGCAAAATGTTACCAAGATGAATTTCTTCTCATGTAAGACTAAAAGTTTAATAGTTAACTAATCATCCCAAATATCCCTGAAACATATCTAGAGTTATTACCCAATGGTGCCAAATCCTTCTTGTTGACTCTAAGATGATCTTGGGCAAGTATCTTAGAATTTGACCACAATTTTTGGACGTCAACCACAGGGTGAGAGAACTGCCACCCTTCCTATGGAGCTAACATTTATCAGCAGAATTATTATTTTATAAATAGTTACTCTAGTTCTTCTGGGGGATGTAAAGTCTTGCCAGAGAAAGTTAGTCTGCGTTCTTTTGTTGTCTTCTCTAACTACATTTGAATTTAACTTTGCCAGCAGCTCTGTGTTTTACGGAGATAGCTCATTAGATCTCTGACAGACAGAGCCATGCTGGCAAGTTTTAACTCTTTAGATTAGTCTTAATGTTAAGTTAAATTGCATCAGTAGTCATGGCTCTCTTGAGGCTGATTCACAAAATTGGGATTACCTGAACTACTCATGCTAAAGGTACATTTCCTGTGCCTTTCTACTCTACAGAAATACATGGAGGAGAGCAGGGACAATTTAAGCATTTCATTGTAAGTGAAAATCCTTAGCAGCCCTTTTCCAACTATGTACAGGCATGCATGGGAAAAGTGCACTGTGAACTAGGATGGCGTTAAAACATTGTATGTATCATGGGAGGCAGCTTGGTAAGCTTCAGACAGGTAATGAATCAATGCCTATATCCAACTGTCCCACATACACAAAAATATGGGCTAAGCAAGAAGATTCTTTTAAATTATAGTTTTATTAAAGTGAAATTTTGTTAATTTCGGACGAGAAAGCTACAATGAAACATTTTCTTGCAACAGTCCAGCTACTCTTGATGAAGCGAAAAGAGATTATGGACTCTTTTTACCATTAATTTCCAGCAACTGTATTTTGTTTTCTCTCCTGTTTCCCTCCACCCCCACTGTTTTTTAAAGCACTAGTTAGTATTAAATCTCTTCACTACCAGTCACCCAATATCTAAACTGTTATACACTTTTTTCATTGCAAACTTTTAAGTATTTTATCACACTCTATTGTAAAATTGCAAAGTTAAATGGAAAGTAATGTTCATCTGTTACTGTTCAGTTTAGAATGTAACAATTAGTTGTGAAGTAGAGTTAATTTTATGCTGTATTTGAAAACACCACCAACAGTTAGCTATCTGTTTTCACTAGTTGTAGATGGAGATAAATTTATGTACTTGACACACTAAATCTGCTTCAGGATCCTATCAACCTAATTGAGGCATAGGTAGGTATCTTTACATTTTAAAAGGTAGAATTGCATTTCCTACTTTCATAAGTTACATTAAGAAGGCATATAGTGCAATGCACAGCAAGTGCCATAGGGGGAATGAATGATTTCAGGGAAGAAAGCAGATCAGATCTTTAACAGATAAAATATTTCCTCCTAACTGACAAACAAACTGTAAGTTTGAAAATGTTATCTTCTACACAGTAAGAGACAGTAAAATACAAAATATTTTTTGATAATTGTAAAAAATTCAATATTTGGGAAAATGAAAAGGAAATATGGAATTATGGTTTGAGTAACTGCAATGATTTTTTTCAATTCTATTTAGGATTTTTAAAAATTTCCTTGAACAAATAATCATCTATGCAATTTTCCACCTTCACATCTGATTGAATATTATCACAATAGGGAAAATATATGAATTTCTTCTTTATGGAAAAATTCTATTATGATTTGTCTCAATCTGTCTGGCTGTTTAAACTCTAAATAATAAATATTTGTAGAGACTCATATAAACAATCAAGCAATTAAGAGAAGAATTCCAGATATTGCCCTGACAAATACACAGGATGGAATCTATGAGATGATGTAAGTCCAGCACCAAATATTGTATTTTTGTCTTACTCTCTCATCAGTTTTGAGGAGACTTTTTTCTTCCTCAATCCATAACTTAAGGGTTGAATTCATCATGAAATTATCTTAGCTTTTTCTAGTTGCCTCTTCTGTCAAATACATGATCCAGAATTTTTTATATAATTAACAGATCAACTGCTCTGAGAGGCAAAGACTTCTCTTGGAAGCATAAATATTTCTTCACAAGTACCAAGCTTTTAACAGCGCTTTTGGATGATTTGCTTTATTTTTTTTTTTTTTTTTTTTGTTATCATCTGTAAAATAGATGTCCATATTAGAGCTGTGAAATCTGAAATGTCCTTCCACTTCCTACAGACTATGAAGAGTTCAATGTTAATTTAGGCTTCATCTTATAAACCATATGAAGATACTGACTGGTGTCATACAATTTCAGAAAACAGACAGTAGAACTTTGGATCCCCAGCAAACAGTATGGCTAGATCTTTACCTGGATCTTCTGAGTTTTATTGGGTTTATTGTCTATACTAAATTTTTAGAGTTATAAAAGAATGCTGCAAGTATGTCTTCTGAGAAGGTTACAGTATATCTGTCAAGTGTCTCTAATAGATTATTTTTATATGGACAATAATTTTGGAAAATGTAATTTAAAGTATAGTGCTGTGGCACTGTGAAGACCATTTGGAATTCAAGATGCTCCACAAACAGCAACATTTATAAACTGTGATCTGTATCCAGCAATATTCACCACAAATGAGCTTTCTCAGTACTCTTAGTATCATGACTTTAAAGTTGCTTTCTAGCCTCTGAGGATATATACAAGATACAGCTTATTCAAAATTCAGAAATATTGCAGATGAATTACATACACCCATAAATGCATTAACTACAACTACATATACTGCCAATATATCCCATACTGAATTAAATAAATTGAGAATTTACTGCCGCTTACATAGAAATAAAAGCACAGTTTATTAAATCAGCCATATTCTAAATCAGATACATAACCTATCTAATCAGATACTTAATATATTGAATCAAAATCACTGTACCTGCTGCATCAAATACATCAAGCATTGAATGAAACATACCATCCAAAAAAAGTATATCAATATTAAACTAAATCATGTTGAACGGCTACATAATTTACTAAATTAAATAAATTGGGCCAATACAGTAGTCACTGAACCTAACATATCAGATCATAAACAAACACAAAGCTTAGATGTTTTGAAAGAATTTGTCGTGCATTCCCAGTTAGGTCTCTGTAAAGTGTTATCTTTAAATGGACAAAGATTTCTAGAATCTTGGGAAATTAATTTTTAGTCATTGAATAAACACCTGACTAATTTAGGTGTTGAACACTCGAACAAGAACTGCTATCATTCCTAGATATCCAATATCTTCAAAAATTATAATACTAATGGTAAATCAGAGATTCATGAAATTCATATTAAAAATAATCCCTGAGAAAGTCTGCAGAAAATATCACATTTTAACTGTTTTTCCCCACACCACTTCTTATAACAAAATCATAACAAAAAGCAGCAAAGACCTAAGATCAAGATGAGAAAAAATTTATTTTAGAGACATTTTTAAGAAATAAGTGACATGTTTAAGCTCAGACTGCAAGTTTAATATGACACAGACCTGAATTCTTTCCTAAAATAACTTTTCAAAGTCCAAGCACTAATTAGTAAAAAAATATTTATCTAAGACTAAGTAGTAAAGCATCAAACTTCCTACATCAAATTTAATCAGAGTTCTGTCAATTAGACTGCTTTCTGTCCAGTATGTTCATAATGTTCTATCATAATTAATACTGTATATCATTCTATAATAAGCATTGTTGAAGACAAGTCTAAATGAGTATAGGCATTTTATGATACATTCAATATTCTTCAATTATAAAATACAGAACAGCTATTGATTTGCCTATTGGTGTTTGCTTGGGGTTTTTTTTGAATGGCTTAATTCATAGAAAAGACACATTATGTTTCCAAATGTCCATTGCCAAGGTCTAATATACATTCGTATCCAGTTTGGAGACAAAATAAGGTTATTAATAAAGTAAATCTATGATTTTATATAATTAATCCTTACAAAATCTCTATTAAAGTACATAAAGCTAAATGAATAAATGAAGATTTCTGATTATTGGACAAAAATGTTTTAACAAGTAATTTTTTGTGTTCAGTTTGATTTGATTTGAAGCTTCTCTAAAGCCCGAAGTATCATGTTGACACTCAAATTCATACAGAAACTCCTGCCTTTTATGAATATACTTGAAACACCAAGCTCATGGAAAACCCATCCATTTAGTATTAGCATTTCAGTAATGAAGATGTTCAGCTGGGAGCTGTGGAGATCTGTTTCCTCTGAGATGCAAAGCTACAAAACTATTCTTTTTATCATACAATAAATATTTAACCTCTGTTTTCTTTAAGTGAAACAGTTTCAGCCAAGGGATGGAGGAAAGATTAGAACTTTTAGCTTTTTTTCTCATCTTCCCTCCCAGTACCTCTAAGTGTTAGTATAAAAAAAACCATAAAATCTCCTACAACTTCTCTCAGCCCCTGAAGAGGAAATTACACTGTTGCTCATTAAACATTTTCAACACTTACCTAAAAAATAAGGTGGTGTTCTCTGAAAACATTAACAAATCCTGGGGTGTCAATATATGGACAGATAGCAACTTTGCAGGAGCCTTTTATTCTTAATTCCCCTTGCCTGTGGAGCGAGAGACCAGCTGGAGTCTTTCACCCACTAAAGCATCATCTATAACACAAACCAGCAATCGATACCAAAAGCAGATGTTTTACGAAAACTTCTCTTGCTTTCTCAGCTTCAGTCCCCTTAACCCATGCTGAGAAGTTAAAGTAAGAAAGAGGAACACTATTGATGTGAAGGGCAAAGCTAAGGATGAAAAAGCTATGTCAGAATTAGAAAAGGTACACTATTTTTTTCAGGGAAACATATATAAAATTCTTCAATACAGTAGATTGAACTCAACAGTTCTGTAATTCTCTAAATCAGACTGCTTTCATGCAAGGTTCAGAGAGTTTGTGTTTTGAAGAAAATACATTTGCATCCTTAGAGGCATTCAACACTGCTTTAGAAAGTCATCTAGTAAAAGGTCAATTGTGAGAACACTGGCATGTCCATAACCTTTTATTTCTAATAAAATGCTAATAAAATAAAGTGAAGACTGCTGACGGAGAAACACTTTGTATAGTTTCTGTAAGTTTTATTTCAAAATCAGTTCCCACATAATACATTTAGAGAAGCTTTTGCATCTCCTCCCCCCACCCTTACAGGAAAATCAGTAACCTCGGCTATCATCTTGCCTGTGCCTTAATAGCCAAGGAAGGGTATGTTTAAATTTCAAATACAAGTTTTGTTTATCAAAATTGTATTTCTGAGCAATTAGTTTGCTGTGGGCTGATGCGTGGTATGCAGTGTTTCAGGATACAAAGACTTTGTTGTGCTTGTATTTTTCCTAGAAATATACTGGGTATTTTTACATATAGCAGGAGAAAAAATAGGGCTGATATCAAAGTGCAATACACAAAGCAGAACTCTGCATGTAACCCTGCTGATATTATGAGTGATTTTGTAGCTCGGAGGCACCATTCATGTAGATCTCACTGAAGGCGTGGTGCCATCATTAATTGCAGCTGAAATTGAGTGAAACACTTAATTGCTTTGCCTTATTAGTAGTCTGGATTCAAAAGAGTTGTATCAGTTGCTTTTTCCAAACTCATTAGATGAAAACTAGTAACCTGGAACAAGGCAAATATTCAGACATTGACTAGGGGCAGGACCCAGGAAGCAGTTTTGCAACACAATCATACTTTGTAAGTGAAATATGACTTAGAAGGGACAAAAGTTTGTCAAGAAGTCGTGTTAGTTCACAAAGTGTTAAATGTCTAAGAGCTTAATTTAGCAGAGGAGCTGCTCTGATAAATCTGTTGCCTCTTCACGCCAGATTACCAAGAAAAGGATCAAAAAATTCCATTAAAAGGGATAACAGGATATTCTTGATAAGGAGTCTAACTTTGGCATACGCTTAGGCATCATGAAAATGGGTATGCAATGCAACCATAATGGAAAGTTCATGTCCAGGTTACAAGGAAATATGCAGACTAAAACCTGGATTTCTTTTACAGAAGTTGTAAACTTTAACCAAATATACTCCATCGCAAATTGAATGCATGAAAATGCCCCGCTTGCTTACTGGTAAAGTGTGTCAGCCATCTCAAAAGTTCTAAAAATATGTAGAAACTCTATAATGTATATCTATAATATTATATGCTGTTGCAGTAAAACATAGGAACAAAACCTCTAGGACCCAGGGAGAGTTATAAAAGGAAGAACTCTGGATATTAACTGTCTGCAATATTTTAAGACATATGGCATACCTGATTTATTTTATTTTAAACCAACCTGAAAAATGCTTATTTAAATTAAAAAAAAAAATCCTTAGTGAGCCATTAAAACCATAATTTATATCATTCCAATCATATCTTCTTTTTATACATATACCTATATATAATCTACTTAGATATATATAGATGTGTGCATATTATTTAAGGTAAGACTTAGGAAGGACAAATTCCTTTGTTAGGCATAAAGCAAAAGCAGAATTTGTATCAGAATATGGTAATTGGCCTTTAATTTTCACAGAAACTTCATTCAAATCAGATTCTTTCACATTTTCTATGGTGAGATTTCACACTGGCAGCATACACCCTGGGAGGGGCAGAGGATGGGGAGCCCAGGTACCCAGGTGCCCAGGGTTCACATAGCAAGTTGGGGACTGGGGTGTGTGCTCTGATATCAAACAATTTCTGACTGAAATAAAGGGTAATTTCGTTCTCTGCCTGTGCATCAGCCCTGGCTGGAGCTTCCTGCTTGCAGCCAGGAGCTGCAACGTGCCCATCAAACATAACACAGGGAGCTTCTCTCCAAATCACGCATTTTAAAATATTTTGTGGTCTGCCTTTTTCATACTTACAGGCATTATTAGATAGAGTCTATCTACTGAGCTCACAAAAACAGGAGTAAAAAATGCATTGAAGAAAAAATAGCATTAAAAAAATAACTTGACTTTTTGACTTTCCTTGTAGAAATAATTTGAGTCATTTTTAATTTCATACAGACTGAACAGATAGTATATTAAATAGTCACATGTTGTATTACAGCAGTCTGGAAAAAATGCAGACATATTTTACATCTTATTTTTTACTTTTTTAGACTACATATTCAAGACACTTAAGATTGGACATTAGGGCATCAATTCCTTTTGCTGGAGTGGTATTTGACAGCTGCATTTTGTACTTTAGGTTGGTAACATAAGTAACAGAAAATAGTGTTAAAACCATACATAAATAGAAGAAAACATTATAAATATTATTCAAAATAGATGTTCATTTTAATAAGCATATAATCAAAACTGGTTGTAATGCATTTTGCAGACCTTCTGGGAAAGATGAAGCATGGTTCATTAAAACAGGATGGGAAAAAAAAAAAAATTGATACCAAGGGTTTAGTCACAGAGGAAACCCCCTTCTTACTATGTGAAACTGTTACAGAAAATAAAAGAATATAAAAAAAATTATTTGGTCTCTAGATACACATTTATCTATTAAGACATGCATGAATATATCTTTCTATATTTAACCAACCCATGATCTGCTTTCACTGTTTGAAACAGCTGCATCATCTGCTTTATCAAATTAATAAAAAAAAGGAAAAAGGAAAGAAAAAAATAATTATGTTATATACTAAGTTTTGGGAATAAAAATTTTGTGTACACAAATAACACACAGGCACACAGAAATACTTCCATTCCATCAAAATGAAATTTTCACATTTTCCTCCTGAACTTCTGGAAGGGCAAGGAAAGAGACGGTCAATATTTCAGTTGAAAAAATTGAGGCAAAATTGATTCTCATCACAAAATGGGGAATAAGGCATGACTGAAATGTATATTATATAGAATATTAGACATCTGTACATGAAGATGATTTTAAGCAATTAGGCTCAAGCTCTAAAATCAACTACAGGGAATTTATTTTATATCTCATCACTTTGTCTATGTCTCTTTTTCCCTTCTTCCTCTCCTATAAAGTGTTGATGAGTCTTACCAGCGGTCTTTAAAAATGGAAGAAATTTATGCAAAGTGGTTTGACTAAGTTCTTAGAAAAACGATACAGGCTGTGAGGGGAACCTTAACCTCAGGGCTGAGAAATGCTACTTGTAAGCAGGTGAGTCATTACCTGTGAGAAATGAAATAGCAGCAGCTGTTAGGGGAACTTTCACATGAAAAAAAAAACAAGATCTGGAGCTCTTCCACGTCAGGATACAGAACCTGGCTACTTTTCTGTTTACTTCCTACAGACTGCCAAGATTAAGGCTCATTCCTTGGAGATTTAGCATAAATACTTATCAGCACTCTTTGCTGAAGTTCTCCAGGGGTTTTTGTGGGATTTTCTTGTTTGGACTTACTGAGTATAATATGTAAATTCATTCTTGTTTCCTTGAGCATCCTGTTTATACTGATAGTGCTAAACAAGGATTTATACATCTCTCTCAATTCCTGATGAATTACATTTTATTATGATAAGCTGGAAACTACTAAGACTCCTTAGTACTACTTTTTTCTTTTTTTTTTTTTCTTTTTAAAACTCTCATGAATTACATTTAAAGACAGGGTGAAGCACCTGGCTCATTGTTAACACCTGAAAAAAGCACAAGAAGTGCCATTTGAAAATCAAAGCTCTATTAAAACAAACAAGCAACTAAGCAAAGGAGTGTAGTAAAAGACATGAGACAGTTACTGTAGGAATTCTGGGGAACAAAAGACATAGCTGAAACTAGTGAAGGAGACAGTCAAATTCCTCTCTCATTCACCCTGAGATCATGTAGGCTCACGCCCAAGTACCAAAGAGGCTCATGAGAGCCTGGATTTTAAATCTTGCTTTGGCACTGACTTTCTGTGTGATGCTGGGTAACCTCTTCATGTCTCAGCTACAAATAAGCCTCATGTACCCTCCTGTTGTAAAACCCTTTGAAAAGTATAATGAAAATTAAAATATAACTGTTGTTATTATCAAATTTATTTCCTTTACTAAGCACCTCTAAAAGATGAAGAAATTAGAGTTTTGGGGTTTTTTCCCTGACTTTCTGGTTTCTCTCTTGAGAACTCAAATATGAGGCATGGGGTTGAAAAGTAATAATCAGTATCTTCTGATCCATCTTGGAGTATGATCTATATCAAAAAAAAAGTTGACTGAATACAAAAAAATGTGAGGGGAAATTTTCTCTTCTGTTAAAAAAAAAACCCAACTTGGAATTTGTTTGACCTACCTTCCACTATTGAGAAAACTGCACATAGAATAAAATAAATTTCTTCTGAACTTTACTAACTGCTAGATTTCTCCTGTGTTCATGAAAAATGCCCCATTATGCTGTTTCCATGTTATTTTTCAATCCCAATTTGCAACTACATCATTCTATCATTTCACAGAGGAAGTCATACAGAGAGAAGTAACTCATCTACATATTTACACAGAAAAAAAATCATCTAAACAAAGGGTGTGATACACAGAAAACACATTAAATTAGCAGCTGATTTTCATTCAGATTCATCAGTTTATGAATTTATCTGTCTGAAGAAGAGAAGGCTCCAGGGAGACCTTATAGTGGCCTTCCAGTACTTAAAGGGGGCTACAGGAAAGACGGGGAAGGACTCTATCAGGGAGTGTAGGGATAGGATGAGAGGTAACAGTTTTAAACTGAAAGAGGGCAGATTTAGATGAGATGTAACGAAGATGTTCTTCACTGTGAGAGTAGTGGGACACTGGCACAGGTTGCCCAGAGAAGCTGTGGCTGCCCCCTCCCTGGAAGTGTTCACAGATGGGGGTTGAGACTAAATGATCTTTAAGGTCGTTTCCAACCCAAATCATTCTGTGATCATTCTATGATTTTCCACTAAACTTTTCAGAAAGTTTAAAATGCATCACCCTGTTATTTAATTCTGACTATCTCAAAAATATCTCCAAAGACTTTACTTATTAGCATTTGAAAGAAACTGTTACCTTTCAAGAAACCTTTACAGCCACAATTTTGAAAATGCATAACACATCTTCCTTGGAAGATTTACTTCTGTCACAAAAATGAGTAGATAGTGTCTATTTCACTGGCAATGTTAAAGTTCTTCCCTTGGTATTTCCAGTAAGGGTGGATAATGACAGTTGCCTTTCTTGTTGTGCCTACAGATTTTCTTCAGTTTTATAGAACAGATTCTTCTGGTGCCCTCTTCTAGTTTCTCTCTACTGAAGAGGATGCAGATGGATGGGAAGAACTGCTCTCTACACAATCCTACTCATTATGGGGATGAATTAGGTTGAAATTGAAATCTTAGTTGCTCAAAATGTGCAAGACATAAAAGAAATATATTTTTTAATATCTGGAAATGACAAAAAACATGGGCTGAAAATTAATTTTGTGTTAAATAAAAGAGTTGGACTGTCCTAATAAATAGGAATCAAATAACACAAGGAACAGAACAAATGTGTGCACGTATTGTTAAAAACAGAAAACCTGCTAATCTGTGTTAGAAGTGTTAAGACCATCAAAAGCTGTTTGGAATGACACAGTAAGGTGTCATGACAATTTCCATTACAGTTTCTTCAGATGCCATAAGCAATATAAAAGCAGACAGTATTTAAACATGTAGATTTAACTTTCTAAAGATTTCATATTAGAAATCCTATGATAATTATAAATACATATTTTTTATTTATCTTCCATTTTGCCACAAACCCCAAAATAATGAGAGGCAATGATTGTCTTCTCCATTGCAATGTAACCCACTACACGCAATGACACATGCACACTTATTTACTGTTTTACTACCAATAAAATTGAAAATGGCCAAAGCATACCACATGTGTCTATTCACAACTCAGAAAGTTATTTAGGCTTTTATGTATCAAGTCCACTCCAGAAGACTGGAGCTGAAGCACACCAAAGGTTCACAAGATCTTGCAATACGCCAACACTTTCTCTTCTGGTAAAACAACACTAGGAAAAAAAAACCCTTTTTCTAAATAATTTCCTTTCAGTATTAGAATTTATAAAACTATTTACTCCCCAGACAATGCCATTCCCTACGCACTGAGTCTTTGGTGGCCATTCTGACAATATTGGTGTCCACGAAGTGGAAACTGTTTCAGGCTCTGGCTCCCAGTGCAGAACCCACAGCTGCATTTTAGCTTCTTACTAAGGCAAAACCCAGATGTACACACCTTTTCTTTTTTTATGACCTTGTTTCCCGGATGAGAAAATCAGGCACAGAAGGAGAAATTATGTAAGAATAATAAAAAAAATCAGCAAAAAAAAAAGTTCATATTAGAGATGAGAAAAAATTTTACCAAATATTTTTATTTCTTTAAAAAAGCACAGTTTTTAAAGGTAAAAATGAAATGTTTAGTTGAAATACAAGAATTTAATTTTTTTGTTTAAATTCCACAATGTTATATAAAAATGAATTCTATGTTTATATAAAGGTATTTCAAATAGTTCTTTATAAAAAAGCAAGATTATATCCCTTTTCCCATTTCAGGCTGGGTTTTTTTGTTTATTTATATAAGTTCTATATACATTATTATCTAGTAAAAGAATGATGAGCACTGAAAAGCATAGTTGGCAGTGCACAAGCTGAACATGAGGTGACTATTCAGGTAGTGCTTACAGGCCACTAATGAGGGAGAATTTCGTTCATGAGAAACAGAGCTGTTGCAAAAGCTTCATAATCCCAGCATTGACAATGTTCTGGAGAAGAGATTCTACAAATAGTAAAGAAAAATAAGGAAGAGTGAAGAAGAAATCGTAAAATTGTAAACTCCAGCAGGGGTAAAATTTGAACAGGGACAACAGTGTGAAACCTTTGAAACCTTCTAAACTGATCTACATTTTATGTGTTCTTGTATGCAAAAAACACCAAACATTCTCTATTCCCAATGTCCTCTCTAAAGCTGATGAACTGCAGAATTTTTTGATGTGTTCTAGGAAAATGTGATTAAAATTAACATTAGGTAAGGGACTTAAACCTGTCAGGAAATCAGGAGGGAGCAGAAGGAATTTCTGTGAGAAGAAAATGCTGAAGATTTTAATTTTAGTACATTTCACCTTAACTGATTAGCTTGTTCTCTCGTTTGACTGTACCACTGTCAGAGATGCAGTGAACTGCTGCTACCCTATACTTAATAAACTTTCAATATGTTGCAAAGACTCCCTGAAGAAAAATGTTCTTAATCAATCCAAACAGTTTGTAAAGAACTGGATTATTAGGGAAAGTCATAGCTTTCTGTGTATTGCCTAGAAGTGGACATTTTAACTGGATGAGAGCTGCATTCCTAAATATTTGGTCAGAAACAGTTGCTCCTGTGGCTTGCTTGGTACTCCTTTGTGTGTATATATATCTAAATATTAATATCTAAAACTTCTGAAGAGGAGTACTCGCCGTACGGTTTAAAAGAAACAGTTATGTGCTCTGTAAAAGTAGTGCTTCTATGTTTACGTGAACACATCCCCATTACTACTGTTTCTCTTTCCTACTGGGTGTCCTCCTGTTTTTTTAAGTGATGAACTCATTTATACCGAAGATAAATAAGTAATACACATTTTGCATTTAGTAAGTTGCATTTGCAATGTAAATTAATAACACAGCTATCATGGAAATAAATACCGACTATTCAGGTGACAGAGATGCACTTTTTGGCTGATTCAGCTCCCACTGTGCTTTTTGCTAACATGTTCAGTCAAGAGTCCAGTCATCAAACGGACGCTTGCCTGTTCATTTGATTCACCCCTGGGTTTGTTGTGAGAAAATGAAACAGAAAGTCATATGGAAAAATGTGATAAAGTTACCTTAGAGAGTAGTCTTTGGCTTAACTGTTAGCAAGGAGAATGCTTTGCCTCCTCAAATACTCCCGTTCCCAGGAGGACCATTAACAAGCAAGTCCATTCACACAGGAGGCTTCTGTGATGGTTTGTGTCCTTTGACTCCCTGCCAGTATAGATCCAGTCCCACTGAAAGGAGTTTCTTCTGGTACAGGCCCAACTAATTTCCATTTCCATTCAGCTCATCCATTTCACAGCTCTTGAGGCAAAGCCTCATGCCTACTCTTTGTCTCTGTCCAGACTATGAGGACTCAGCAATTAGCAGGGATCTATCACAACGTTAAGAGAGGGAAACAGAAGTCAGAGGGAGAATTGTGGAGATCTCAGAAGACTGCCATCACCCTTGCAAACAATGGCCATGTCCATGACAATGTACATTGCTGGTCCAGAGTCATAAATACTATATATTTGAGTGTGCACACACCCAGGTTGTTTCACTTATCACTAGTTCCATCAGTGGTTATGACAAATTATTTCCAAATAACATCTTATATGTATTCTAGAAGGTCTGTATTGGAATTAATTTGTTTCCACAGGGAAGCGGGAAATTTAACACTTCTTATATTGCAGCAGGACACTAAACATTGGCTCTTTTATTGCTTTGATTTCTCTGTACCCCAGAACAGTACATGGTATTTACTGAGAAACATGTGAGTGAAAAAAAGTGAACAACTGCCACTGAGAATAACTTCCCCTGTTCACAAAAAAAAGTTCCTCTTTCTTTTATAAAACAATAAATATTGTTCAAACTCTGCAAAAAACAAATTTTCACAAAGCTGGTGAAAACAAGGTCACCCATTTACTTTTGTTCCACTGATGTGTAGAAGTTTAAACAGGGTCATAATCTCAGTGTATGAAGAAAAGGCTTCGCTTGCAGAGGCTGGTCCTGAATGGAAACAGTGTAATTTGAGGGATGTAGCACAGCATTCGATATTATTAAGATTGATCTTCTATGAATACATCAATAACCTTGATTTGAGAAATGTGTTGAACTATGATGAAACCTAAAACAGAAGAAGACAATCAATACGAAATGGAGAAAACAACACATATAAATACGTAAACATAATACATTAAAGAAAGCAGAAGCATGGGCAGCTGTATGCTTTATATGAATTTTATACAACATTGTTAAATATTTTGAATACACTTTGCTGTATACTATGTTAGGAGTTGGTGTTTCTTGTGGAGATGTCTTTTTATTTGTACTAGCAAATGGAAGGCAAAAGCAAAATAAATGACAGTTTCTGAAGTGGCTTGTTGGATCCCAATACTATTTCCTTATTTCACTGTAATTTTATATAAATGCCAGGAGAGACAATTACACTGTTATTGCAGGCCCCATTTAATTTGTCCAGTAAAATTTGTGTTTATTATAACCTTCTCATTCTGTTGCTTTCTGGCCCCCGTTCCTAGTTAAATATAACACTTTCTACTTTTGATGAATGTTAGGACTTTTGATAGCTATCAGTGAGGCATCCATGCTTCCTTCAGAGTTAAAAATAAACACACTGATTGTCTTACCTTTTTCTAACAACAGAAAAAACCAATAATTGATACATATTTAAATTATTAACCTTTTCTGTCAGATAGTATGGATATATTTCAAATTGCCACATAAATGTTGCTGGAAAATGTTAAAGAGCATTTTGTCTATTAAGATTTTCAGGGCAAAAGCATGCAGTACAGAATACTGGTGTGAAGAATACTTCACTGTGTTATTTTTCAGTAGTGTGAATAATTTACAAAATCAGTTTTAATTACCTTTGAGATACACAGTACTGATTTTGCAGATCTCTCCCTGTTTTCTTCACAGCAGGAGGAGGTGAAACAGCCTAATAAAGACAGGTAAGCATAATTGTTCATTACATGTTCAGGAAGACTTCTAGAGGGGATTTCACTTCCCATTGAAGGGTTGAGACAAGTTTATGCTATAAGACAAGATAATTCTTTCACATCTTGAAGCAGCACTATGAAAGGTGGAGACACTTTAAGGTAGTGTTCCCCTAAACCCTGACTTCCAGGTAGTGTGCTATCAGACCCCTCTGGTGTGGCTCCCAGCTAAAGAATATTAAAGAAATTAAGACTGAAACTGACAGGGAGAACAAAGAATGATATTGGTGTCAGCATGATGCTTACTGAATATTTTTAAACAACAATATGAGAAGCTTGGGAGTTGCTGGGAAAAAGGGTTTTTTTCCTAATATATTTGTTAATTGTAAAAAAGTTCTATTAACATAAGTAAACTAAAGAAAGACATTTCAGAATAAAACATGGGAATAATGCAGTAGTATCACATTGGTTTATGCAGAAATAGTATGAAAATCCCAAACTCTTTCTCTATGAAAAAAATAGTAATAAAATAAGTACTTAACTGATTTAAAGAAATATGTTTAGACATTAATAAATACAACCTTAAAAAGTAATCTCTTGAGAAAAGACGTCAGTTTTGTACAAAAATAATTCATTTTCTTCTGGAAGAAATGGACAATTCAACTCTTAATTAACATCATTAACTCAAAAGAAGTATTAAGAAAGAGAACAGAGAACAAGAACTGAAATGGAATCATTATGTCTATAGAAGAAGATTAGAAGCCAAAGTATTAGAAATTTGTAAGACAAATTTGCAGTGTACGATGATCAGAGTATATCTGGGAGAAAAGGGGAGAACAGAGCTGGAAAGGGAAATGGAATATATATGGAATGATAGAACAATGAACTTAAATGGAACAAAATAATCAGCCCAGTCAGTGGTCTGCTAAATTTAACTCCGAGTTGAATCCTTTTCATTTATATTCATGGTCTTTCAGACTTTATTTATTGGTATCATAACGTATTTCAGGCTATCACCCTAAAAATGAGGTAAAGAAAGAGTAAATCTAATAAGAACAAATATGAATGATAGTGGATGCCACGTGTCTGGTGCAACTAAAAGACTGCTAAATAGGGAATAAACAGATGACATAAAAGTGATGCATGAGTTTGATGACTGGCACAATCACAGGTTTTTATAGGGAAATAGATATCAGGATACCACCCTGATCTGATCTGTCCTAGATACTGCATGAAAATTCCATCCATACTAGACAGTGATCATATTTAGGAAATGCACTATTGCTGGGCATTGGAAAACAAGTTACACTGAACACTCCATAGCATAAAATTGGTTCCTTTTAACTAACATTCTCCCAAACAGTTCCTGTCCCCATTTCAGGAGCCTGAATAATACAGGATTCATACCCACTGTCAGTTTGCACAAAGTCATTTGAGTTTGGCAGCTAGGGAGCTCCATGCCACATTAGCTTCAATACCTGGGAGGGGATCCTGGACTTGTTAGTACAAATGTAGGCTGAGAGGCTGACTCCAGAATATACAGCAGCAGTGTTTAGGCTGTTATTTGTGTCCCCTCTTCCTCCATCAAGCTGTGACTCAGACACAGCTTTGTACTATTAGACAACAGTAAAAGGAACAGGTTTTCTCTAAAGCACTAAGTATCTTTTATTTCCTGTTCTCCTTTACATTGATCAACGTTAATTCTAAAATTTTCGTAATGTACTCTTTAAATCGGTAAAAAAAAAAGAAAAAAGATCTTAATAAAACTGTTCCTTCTTATAAATTGCACAGTTCTAGTACTTCATTAAAACCTGCCTATGCACAAGAAAGGTGAAAGCATTTGGATTCTGAGCCAAGATGGTAACTTCAACGGCAATTTTAATATACTAAAAAAGGTCACAGTGATGTCCATAACGTCTGATGCTACAAAGATCATTATTAAAACATCCTACTTTTGCCTAGGGATATTATCATAGGGTTCTCTCTCCTTATACACCATTAAGTATTGCTGGTAATTCATAAAGCTGAGAATAATTAGGCAGTATAAAAACAACAAGGCATAACTAAGCTATCAGATCTATACGGGACCATCAATCTGTTGTCACACAAGTTAGAACTTTATTCAGCCATATCTCTCATTTTCAGCTCCTTAGACCAGAATTAAAACTCTGAGTGGCTTTTCCAAAACTAATCTTCAGATTTCCATCAAAGGCAAGGCTTGTTTTCATCCAGAGGGTGAACACTGAGGATTTACTGGCATATCCTATAGATTACACGAGGTCCACCCATACTGGTTCACACTGGTGTCCAGGTCCTGGTATTTTCCTCTCTTAAATCTCACGACACTACAACCTCAACAGATCAGGTAAAACAATCCCTTTTATACTGCAATACACAGCTGCTTTCCTGTTTATGGCAGCAGGAAAATGTTTGCCTTGTCTTACTTATATTTGCTTGCCTACCTTATTCCTCCCTCTCTTTTCTTCCCTTTCTCCTCTTCTCCAGACCGGAGGGTACACTCACACTTGTGATGGGAGCCATCCCTTCTCTCAGGAGACTGTGAAATATTGGAAATAGAAGTAAAAAGTAAAATAAACAAAACAGATAAAGAAATCCTCATTCAACCCCAAGGATAAACAAAACAGATAAAGAAATCCTCATTCAACCCCAAGGATAAAAAAATAGCCAAATGTTGGTGGAAAGTCTTAAACTTGATTCTAGTAATCGATAGGCATTCCTACCAGTAACATAATATGGGTTAAAAGGATGTGTTTTGTTTTCCGGTATAGTGGTTAAGAGGAGAAAATACTGCTACAAATTAAAGTTATTACATTGGAAATTAAAATGAATGCTTATCAGATTGTTTTCTGGTGAAAACATAAGTACTTAAACTACTAATGAAACATAACAAACCACTTAAGAACTCCATATCTTCCCCTTTCTGTCCATACATGTATATACATCTATGTGTACATGTAAAACTTCTACAATTAAGATCCCAGAGTTTCAGACTTTCTTAGGGAAAATAATTACTTTAATTTAAATGTTTTCTGTCTTATTTCAAACTGAAGGATATTTGAATCTGGAAGTATTGCCCTCATTATTGTTTTAAAATCCTGATTATCAGTCTGGTTTTTGGTCTAAAAATGTGGGGGCACATATGATGAAGTCTATTCTTGGAAAAAGCACAGTTTCTTTCAAACTAGAAAGTTTCATGAAACAGACATAATTTGAAGAAAATTTTAATGGGAATATTTCTGAGATCCAAAGAGGAGCATCCACTACTGTCATCCTGTCAAATTGTAGTACACAAGCAACAATAGCAGCAGCCTCAAGGGCTCTACTGATTTTGATCTTGACTAAGTTAGAATGTGTAGTTATAAATGTAAGCATGGGTGTCCCTCTACTTTTTTCCCCTGAATCTCTCTCTGATTCAGGCAGAGAAAATACCTAAATCTACATGTGACTATACAAATTATGTACTCTATTACAGACTAGCTGTTTTAAAGGAAGAATGAATCATGATCAGGATTATGAAACTACATAGCTGTAATTTACAGCATTATACTCAAAAAGGATACTTCATTTTAGCAGAAACTTTCTGCCAGCTCTCCCACCAAGACACCTGCAATGCATTGTTGTATGTAAGACACTGAAAAATGTAAAATATCATCACGTATTAGTCTACCTGATAAACATAGTCAGAAGCATACTTTTATTCCTCTTCAAGCAGCTTAAAATTTTGTCACCCCTCAGCTGGAAACCATTGCCCTATAATTACATGACTTTCAAGTGAGACAAGGTAATGGACTGTGTACATTCTGCTTGTCCATCGCAATGCATTTTTGACCACTAGATGAAAATAAGCCAGAGTTTGTGAAAATGAAGACACACATTCAGAAGAAAGGCATGGATTTATGTCATGCATGGTTTAGAATAAGGAAGTTTTACTCTAAATCTCTCATGTTATTTTTATATTTTCCTTCATGTTCCTACTTCGTGTATCCTCTTGCACACTATATATATGCACTTATAAAAGAGGGGTGGAAGGAGGGGGAAAAGAATGATTTGAATAATTAAAAACTGGAAGAACAAAAAAAAAACCTTTTAAAATTATCTAAATACAGACATAAAGTAACCTAAAATAATAATAACAACAGATATTTGTGGTTTAGATTGAAAATGCTAACGTATTTATTTTTTTACTTATGTATTTGAAAGGTTTAAACCAATTCATAGTACTTAAACAGTTACCAAAAGTACTGCTCTATTATCATTTAAACATTAAAGCACATGCTGAAATCTCTGGATTTTGGGCACTATTTGTAAAATACACAAATGCACAGAGTTTCTAGCACTGGAATAGAATGTTCCCAACAAAGCCTCTGCTTAGCTTGCATATGTACATAAGCACATGTACACCTAGCACATAATAATAAATTTCTTTTCTCACTTGTACTTTCATCATTATCATGAGATGATAATTCTCCATTTTTGGAGAGTTTTGTTGCTCTAACACACTTACTATCTACAGCTGTGTTCATGAAAAAATATACTTCTTCCTGGAAACTCCCCCAAATCACCTTATTTTAGTGAAAAAGACAGTCACATGAAACACCTAAACCTTTCTAATATTTTTATAAGTCAGGTCATGCAACACAGGATTCTTCTGTTTCTGGTATTTGTCCCACACGTGATGGCACTAATATAAATAATGGTAATTAAACAAGGAAACATTGTTCAAAAATTGATCATTAACTGAAATTATAATACATTAGTGGCCTTACACATCAGTCTCCTAAAAGAAACCCAACAAAAATTAGCAAAAAATTGCTTAAAAAATACTGGAAATCAGTATTCTCTACAACTTCTGCATTCTCACCACTTAGGACATATCTCATTTGTAGCTCAGCTCTAATTAATTTATTCTTTGCTCAACACTTGAGCAGTTAAGCATCTTTTAATACGTCAAATGAAAAGCATCGTACATAACATGAAAATTTCTGAAGATTTTATTTCTTAGTTGTAAAATTAAGCACTCAATTTAAAAAATCTTTGAGAATGTATGGTTATTACTTCCATAACCTGATGCCACAACTTGTCCAAGATTATACTTGTAAGTAAGGTATAAACCTCTGGTTTCTTTCACTTTAGCATCCTGCATGCCATTCTTAAAGCTCTATTTCCAATAAAATTATCATGAGTACTTAAGTAACAACATTAATAAATATTAAAAGTAAGGAAGGGTTGCTTGTTGTATATTATTGCTTTCTTTAGTCCCAGCACTTTAGGCTATGTTACTGAATCTAGTGATAAATTTTTATAGCTATGATTATATCTACAGTAAAACAAAATTTATGTACTTTTTATTTGGTCTATAAAAATGCATAGAAGAAATGAATGGATAAAACTACTTCTTCTGGTTTACTGCTAAGGTCAGGAATTTAAGGATCACATCTCTTATCACTGTGGCCTACCCTAACTGCATATACTAAGAACAGAGAAAAATCTATTTCTTTGATGAGAATGAATGAACAGTTTGTTTTAGCCTGTCTATAATATAATTGTGTAACACAGGTGAGAAAAGGAAGATGTTTGAGTTTCAAAGCGTCCTATAAAACTGCATCAAATTTAATTGGAAAAAGAGCCAATAAGAGATTTCTAGTGAATAAAGGAAGTTCAGAATTATCTTCCCTGAATACATACAGATTCCATATATATACATTTCTTTAGCATATTTTTCAGCATAAACAAAAACTCAATTGCGTTGTTCCTATATTCATTTGATCATGCAGATTTCAAAGATGTGAAACACTTCATGCCTGTATACCCAACAGGCTTCTGGGTGTCTACATGTCTAATGCTTATATGTAAACACAATACAGGAGAGGCAATGGTGTTTTAATGACATTTATCTGTTTTTATCAATTTTAGTCCAGGCAGAAAAATCAAAGAAAGGTTTATTGTCTTTAATTAGTGTTGATAGAAACATTTCTGTCACAACACATTTTTAAAAGTCAACCCTGAAATCGCTGGATACTCAGTCCTGTCATGTGACATGTTATCAGAGCAACATTTTGTTAACTGTCACATATTTCAGGTTTTATTGAGAACTCAGTAAAACTTATAATGACACTTGTGCCATCTGAGTCACATATTCTGCCTGAAATTCCAAAAGGTCATTGTGGATATGATTTGCATGGTTATACTTGACCTAGTGTCTATCTGTGTTCACAGTGAAACTCAGCCAACCAGCCAAAGAATGTAAATTAGCTTTACAAGCGTGTCATACTTACGAAAAGGTACCTCAGACAACTTCACAGACAAGTACTGTTTGTCTTACCAGAAACCTTGGAGTCTCTTCTGTAGCATAACATTTTACGGTTCATAATCTGTACACCTTACATGCAATGGACAAAAATGAGGAGAGCGGGAAGAGTAAAAAAAGCTAAATGATTCCCCTGCTTCAGGTGAAGATCAAAATATTGGTGAATCAAACAGTGAATTATGACCTTCTGGTCATTTAAGTTATCTGAAAAATAACAGAGATTGATAGTGCTCCAAACATGTCCCTTTGTCAGTACCTTCCTTTTCCAGGAGAGCGTGCCTTGCTAGCTTGCAGTCCCTGCATACTTCTAGTATACAACAGACAAGCTTATGCACCATTTCTAAATGACAGACCACAAGCGTGAGATGAGCAGAAGATATTATATGCTTGAATTTTGACTATGAAGGAAAAAGCACCCCTGTTTCTGATCAGGGTGAGCTTCTGTGTGGTGGTCTGGAGAGGGGAAGGACTTTATTACTGATGCTTTATTTATGTTCGTTTATTTTTAAATGGCAGCTGTCTGAAGCTGTTCAGTGTTTGGAGCGTGAAATTAAGTCTCAGGAGAGATGGATTAGAGGATAGAATGCCAGGGAGTCAATCAAAAGTTCACAATATGAGTTGTTTACCCTATAGCTCTGAGAATCTATCACAAAGCTTTCCAGTCTGTCATTTTCTAGTTCTAATTGTTTGATACAATCCTGCATCATATATATATGCTTCATATACATATATATACACACACACACACTTCCCTTCATACTGCTGGCATTCACATACATGCAGTATGAATACTCAGTACTATGAAATATTCCATGTAACTATAATATTGTTTTGTTCTAATAAAAATATTTAATAAAAGACAATTTACTATATAAACCATGCAAATGACAAATACCATCTCACACCATGTGCATTTGTCATGAATTTTTGCCTGACACACAATCCTTTTTCAGCCAGTAAGTCTGCTGTAGTACCCTCCACTTTTTCTATTATCTTTAAATAAAATCTTAAATGATACCATTCTTTCTGACACATTTTTTGGAAGAGAGACATTCTAATTAAATGTACTCATTTTTGATGGCAACCCAACATTTTCTCTTCCAAAACTCCACTAAAAAAGTTCAAATGAAACATGATTCTTAATAATCAGAGACACAAGAGCATTGTAGAGCTGATGGTTTAATATTATTCTTTGACTTGACACCATTGGGGTATACTTTTTTCCCCCTGAAATATACTTGACAAAGCAATAGCAATCAAAGTGCTATAGTAAACTAATAGATGTAATGAAACTCTATTGGCACCCAGAGACTTCTGAAACTGGAAGGAGACAATAGATTAATTTGAAAATCACTCTTTCATTAATTCATTACATTCCCTCTCTTCATAATTCTCACATGTAACCATGTTACAGCACATGTGAAAGCAACAGGTGAGAAAGGTAGAATCATTTAGGAAATTATTCATCAGTAGAGGGAATAGTTATTGATCTTTAAGAATGCATCATAACATGTCACTTCTGATTTCTTCCTCTTATTCCTTCCCTTTTGTATTTGAATGCTTATAAACCTCTAGAGGCTTTCTTTTTGGGGGAGTGGGGATTGGCTTTCACTGAGAACTGCAAGAGAGATGACTTATAAGTACTTTAGTAGACCAGAATGGTTTTAATATGAAATGCAGTGATGGAATCCTCTGGTCAGTAGGGGTGATAGCCCGGAAGTCTACAAAGAGGCATAATCAGTTATTACAGACTCACTCCAGCGACTTCAGCTGAGTAGACTCCATCTTAACACAAAGAAAGGGAATGAGTCTCTGAAAGAGGACAAACTGGTCCTGAAGGGAAGACATGTATGAGACAATGACAAGATTAAGATTTGGTTTTGGTTATTAAGAAAAGTATGTCTGAAAGGGATGACTTTCTGACTCTTATGGGGAGACCATATTTGTTTGACCCAGCAGGGCCACCAACTCATATCTGGTGCTTAAAATGGAATTTTTATCTAATTTGATTTGAATAGAGCTGTAGTCTTTCAAGGAACCAGAACGCTTCAAGAAATGTTACTCAACTAATATCTCTGAAGTGTCACCTGTCAGCAGGAATAGCAAGTCCAGTAGTCAATGCTAGAATCCTCAGCCAGCGAGGTCTTACTGCACAGCACGATGGAGCAGAAACCACAAGTGAAGACCATAAAGAGTGAATGCACAACTAAAAGCTCAATTAGATGTTGCTCCTGGAGACACTGGCAAATATGGGATTGATTCACAGGCCACAACTTCATTGATAACTGATCTTTGGCCAAGTGCTGATCTAAACGTTCTACCTGACCCCTGAAAAGCATTTCATCTTGTTCATGGCTATCAAGGCACAATGAGGGCTGGCTGGTCCTGGTGGGGCTGGCCTTGAGCCCAGAGGCTGAGGGAGGAGTTTGCCCCGTTACTAATAAAGCATAACTTTGTCAGCAGTGCAGATCACTCTTACTTGGGGGGCAGTGGGGGAAGAGGACTCCAATCCAACAGTTTGGTCTGACGCAAATTTGATCCCTGATTCTGTGTGTTAGCAGACTGGGAGATCATGATTCACATAGCACTAGTTCTAAAAGTTCTGCATTTACTATTTGATGCATTGATCCTTTCACTTAATAGCTAGCCCTTAAGCCATAATAACTTACAGATATATGCATTTATTCTACAATACTCTGAAAGGTCTTTTTAAATATTCATTCTATTCTGCTAAATAAGCAGCCCTCCTTTCCAGGAGTCCTGTGATTAACGCTCCTTTCATCCGTCACCACTACACACTGCCTTTGGGAAAGCCTGATCCTCTTGCCACTCTGAAAATGCAACTTGAACCAGAACTTATTTTGCCTACTTCTGCTACTGACAAGCTTCAGGACTTTAGGCAAATCACTTGACCTTACTGCATCTCATTTTCCTCTCTATTAAAATGGGGATAGTGCCTAGCTTCATAAAATATGTCAGTTCTACAGATTAAAATAAAATGCTATGGATGAACTTAGTATAATGATTCTACACACAATGGAAATTTCATCCTTTAAGATGATGCCAATGACAAAGCTGTCAAACCAAAACTGCTCCTGGCAGCCAAAATTTTGTATCAGCACCATGGCCTAGTGCCATCAGTAAGCCCATAAATAAGGGACAGGACACATTTGTTCAGCTCACTTGACAGGATCATCATCAGTAGCTGGACTTCCAGGGCTGTTATTTTTTTCAAATGAATGCAGGATATAACCCAGTGTTACTTTATATAGGTAAACACAGGAAAATACAGGAGGTGTTTGGAGAATTTTCTATTAAAAAGCAAGTTGGCAGCACAATAGAGTGTTCAGAAATAGTTCTAATAACGTCTGCTAATGCTGGTTTAAAATGGTGACCTGCCTATTTGACTAACTATTCTGAAGGCTGTGGGATAATTATTTCATACTGGCATCAAATTTAATTGTATGGTAAATTAATGAGTAAAAGGCTTCTTACTGTTGTTTAATAAGTATGAAGGAAATACATTTAATTTTTCATATAATGTAGTCAAATTGCATAAGCAATAAGTGCACATTAGATGTCATATTTATTACATCAAATCTGTGAACACTGTTAATACATTAAGATTTAAAAAGGTAGCCCATGGCAAGTTAATTTCACAGCAATTAAAACTGAAAAACTGGTAATTGACATTTGATAAGTGTGTTAATTGATATCAAGCTTGCAATAGCTAACATGTTAAATGTCAATTAAATCCATGTGTTTTTACAATTAAAATTTATTAATAAAGAATCTAATTACAAAATGTTGGTTATGTCAATTTATGTTAATTATGTAACAACTAAATTTATAGTGGAAAAATTCCTTCAGTTCTCAACAGCACTTTAAAATTTTCCCTCATTTTTAATATTTTACATTTAACATGTTTGTTTTCTCCTGTTCTAGCCATAACAGAGGGTGGGGAAAAAGTTAGATTGATAGTGTAGAATCACTGGCACAATCTTACGATATTGAAAAAAAAATTTAAGATGAGCACTTCTAGCATAGTTTTGATGATGACCACCTATTTAAATCTCTTAATAGAATTTAAAACTTTTTTCTATAGTTTTCTGACAGTACAGTTCTGAAAAATATATTAAATGTGGTAAATATCCAGTAAACCAAAGAAATTAATTTTCCTCATTGTTCAAGTGCTCTTGCTTTCATTTACAGACCTGCAATTCTGGACACTAATCATACAACCATGCCTGGTCTACACAGATCATAAGTATTTCTTTACTCCCTAAACTGGAAAAATGACTATGTATGCAAAGCAAACAAGGCAAAATAGGGGATGATGGGCATCATTTCATAAGGCTGATGTTTAGTCACAGAGATTTCTAGATTTTTTAACTAGAATAGTTCTGATAATCACCCATCCCTGCTTGGGACAAGAAAGTGACCAAAGTGAAGCTTGAAGATTTTACTCTTGTTCTTGCATAAGAGAAAAAACATTTGATGCCTATTCTCTTTGATAGAGCAACCAGAGAGCAGGATATGGCCCTAATGTACATCACATATAGTTGCAAGAGTCAGCTTCTGGTCATCAGATCAGCATAGTGAGCTAGATCCCACCCAGCTGCAGTTTGCTTCCCACGTTCCCAGCTAAGCATCTCTTGGATTATTTACAGACTATCTGGGGAGATCTGTTCTACCACATGTTTCTGGTTTCTACCCTTGGTGGCACCAGGCTTTTTAGGCTGGCAGGCACTGATGGAAGCCGGGAAGAGGAGGTATTGCCACCAAGGGCTTGAAGACAGGGATCAAACTGGAACTGCTGTAGATGACTAAAGGCACCAGCCAGAACCATGAGCCACAGTGGAAAAGGCAGCCAGCTAGGAGAAACTGATGTAGAGAGGAAACGTCAGGGACCATACACAGGGGAAATCACAAGGAAAAAAAAAAAACTTTAGACACATAGAGGGAATTAAAAGAATTACAAGAAGGGGAAAGAAGCTGGAGAAAGTGAAAAGGGGCAGAAAACTGAAGAAACCAGATTTCCGTGCTGTTTTGTTTTTATGTAAAGATTTCTTTGAATTTGTGAAAAGAGAGTTCAAATCAATGTCAAAAAGACAGCAATTTTTTTAATGATACTATAAACTGTAAATCTTAATGACATATATATTGGGCTGTATTAGCTCAAATTCTGTAAAAATAATTTCCCATTAATTTTCACCTGTTTTGTATCTTTAACTTCCTGCCTGTTGATATGGAGGTTTTTGGCTGCTGCTTTAGAATTTGAACAGATACTCTTTTGTGCATTGTAAGATCACCAATAACAAAGGTCCTTTTACCTAACAAAGTTAAAATTGATTCTCTATTGGTCTTGTTTGTTTGTTCAGAACGCTTGTTTCAATTGTCACTTCTGCTATTGCAACTTCTACAGCTTACTTTGCCTTTAATTTGACACTAATAGGGAAAAATTGATTTTATTTCCACTTATTTCCCAGCTTGTCACATGTTCGTCTCCATTTGGGGCAACATGCAATGCTGTCTCGCTTCACTGTGAGAATGAAAATTAGGTTTACACCAAAGCAAGATTTTGTCAGGAAATAATGTTTTGGCTTGACAATATCTGTAATTAAATTCTTAAACAGAGGAATGCTGAGCTGAAAGTATTTAAAAATTAACCTCCTTTGAAATCTGAAGTGTAACACCTTTTGGTACCTTTAAATTAAAATTGATCTAGTAAAACAGAGTAGCAGATTTTTTTTTTTTTTTTTTTTTTTTTTAAGGAAATTTGTGTCCCTTTGTCAACCAAATTTACAATCCAGAAAAAAGGCATACTTCACACACACTGTAACACCGTTCATGAAAGAGAGAGAGAATAAGATGGGATTGGGGGGGGGGGAACAAAAAAAACCACCAAACCGAAAAAAACCTAAACTTGAGAGGAAGTGATAAAAAGCTGTTCTATAAGCATACATAAGTAACAGTTTCCATTATTGGTTTAAATACCTGTTTAGTAAAACCCCATGTCTTTGACATATGGTTCTATAGCTGTGTATTGTATGTACAGTTAGTGGAAAAATTTAGCAGTGGCCTTTCCCTGTAATAATGACAGAATCCCCACCTTTTCAATTTAGGAAAACAATTTCTCAAACGGCTTTGCTTTATTTGGTTCTGCTGCTCTAACTGAGCAGAACATTAGGTATAGAGGCTCTCTTGAGCTTATTTGCAAGTGGTTGTGCTATTTTGCTCATATCATACAATATTTCTCTCTGTGACCACAGACAGAATAAGACAACCTCTGCCTGCTGTCTTGGCTCTTAGTGAGGTCTGGACAAACTGGGGTCCCTCATCAAGGACATTAAATTTTATGTATCATACATATATAATAATTTACAGAAGAGATTACTATCTCAGAAACCATTATTTGAGGATGGGTAGATGTCCTTGTTTTATAACCACATGAATACTGGTACCATCATACAGCCTCAAAGCCTTTGTCCTCCTTTCATTCTGAATTCCTGATAGCATGTAAATCCCAGGAGCTGTGAACCCTCCACTGGAAAGGGGAGGAACAAAGAAATTTTGAGATGTAGAGCATACCCCATGGTGTAGGCTGGACTGACATCATGGTCTAATATGCTGAAAGGTTTTAAACACATTTGAAAAACCAAAACAACCATGCTTCTTAAAAAGCAACAGAAAGCACTTTGAAATTTGGGTTCATAGTTCGTTAAAGGAAAAAAAAATAAGAGATCCTCTTAAACTCTCTCTGGAAAATATTCCTAGTTGCCCAGAGATCATTACATTTGCTGGAGAAAAATGTTTCTTATTTAATCCAGATATTATTCCCCCAACCTGTACAGATACTGCCAATTGCACAGTCGCTGTCTTATGTTCATGCTCCTTACTGGGATCTGTTTGCATAAAGAAAGTCACTGAAACAGAGTAAGTGGACTTATAGCCTTGGGATTTCTGTATCCGAGTTATGCAAAACCCAGTTACCTGCTCTGCCTGGTCTGAAAGCAGGCTCTTGCTCTTGAGTTTGCGACCCAATCTCTTTGCAAGTGGCTATTTCAATAGCTCTCCCTTCTTACCCATAGCCTTCTGGTAAAGTCTCCCCATGATTAGTGAAAACCAGTATAAAAGAAATCAACGCTTTCCCAAATATATTTTCCTGGAATATCTCTGTCCAGATCTAGACAGTTCCATCTGAAGATGAAATCTGGAGCTTTGATCCCTGTGCAGCTTAGAAGCACTTCAATAATATCGGGAAGGCTGAAGGAAACCTTCAAAGCTCCTCTGTAGCATCTTTTAGATGGCATTTCAATTATCCTCATAAATTCTGCTTCCGATATAAATATACTTGAGATACTAAGCTCCTCCACAGATCCAAAATTCCATCTTAAACACTACAAAGCAAGACATCATCAATCAGAAAATGTTACAGCTTTTAGCAGTGGAATTCCAGTGAAAAAGCATGCAGACCTACAATATTCAAATAGTTATTTCAATTTAATAATAATTTCATGTCACTTAGGATAATGGCTTTTAGAAGTTATTTTTTTAATTCTGCTGATTATAATAGGGGTGATACCAGCAACATCAAGTACAATTAGTACTTGACAACCTCTGTCAATAAAAAGATACTTTTAGCATAGACTTAAAGATTATGCTCAGGCTTATTTATTTCTTAACCTGGACAACTCTCTGTCCTCATATATGTCATCTAAATCTTGAAGAATCTCTCTGAAGAAGAGTTAAAGTAAACAGCCTTTCACCTTTCTATGCATAGATGCAGGTTTTGTCCAAGGTCTTTTGTCCGAGGTCTTGTCACCCATTCTCAGTTATTGCAATTCCTTCTCAGTAGCTTTGGCATCAGAACCTGGATGGTCAATGTTAAACCTGACATCCTAATCTTCTCTTCTGGCTGTGTTACTTGCCTTTTTGCATCCCTTCCTTTCCAAAGACTGAAGATAAACCATCTTGCTCGCTTCCGTGATCTTTCAAAATTTCTCAGTTCTGTTGAGGGTTAAAAATCAAAACAACATGCATTTCTAAAATATTTTGCATTACATAAAACAGGAGGCATATAAAAGGAATTATAAGATCCATTAATGTAAAGTAATTTTTAAATAGAATTGGTTTCCTTCAAAATTTTCTTATCTTTATCCCTAGATTTATTCTTTTTAATGACAGAAAAGTAGAAATAGTTTTTAAATGTTTTTTTCTTTTTAAAAGACTTTAGAATAATTTTCTTCAGTTTAATAAAGTTGTTGAAAATACCTGCAACATTATTAGCATTTAAAGAATTCAAATGAATCTTCAAAGTGCTCAGCTTATGAGATTTGCAAAATTAACTTTGTAATTACAGTATGCAACAAAATACAGTGCTGATAGGCATTTTCCAACTGAATGGAATTCATTTCTAGCATTAAACATTATGTATCCTGTCTCAGATAATTTTGGCTTTCCCGAGGATGGATTCTGTAATAGAGACAGATTTCCCAGCTATTATCTCTACAGAAAAATGTCAGAAACTACTCCATAGACTATATTTTCAACCTGCTCATTTCAATACCTACCTGTTTTTGAGAAGTGAATTTTGAAGTATAGATCCTGTTTACCCAACTCAAGCCTTGTTCTATTTATAAGCCCTGTTTGAAGGCTGCCAGGGTCATCTTCTCATCCTTCCAGTTTTGACTGAAAAAAAAAAAAAAAAAAGAACCTTCAAAAATGTAACTTTCTGCTCTATAATTAGGGAACTTGGTTTTGTAACACATCAGGGACAATGTGTGGTGACTTTTTGATTTTAAAACAAAACTCTTCTTTTATCTCAGCACATAATAGCTTTATTTAGAGACTGGGGTGATTATTATTTTTTTACAGACATGGCATTTTGACTGTAAAACAAGAAAGTCAAATTTAAATCTTTATAAGCAGCTGATGTCAGCAGTATATTAATTTGCTTTTCACATTGCTTTCTACTTTTTTTCCTTACCCCCCCCCTCCCCTCCCTTCAGGCAAATCTTCAAAACATACTTCTGTCATATTTCACAATCAAAATATGGAACTACCCTACAGGTTTGCATGAGTTCAGTGTTTACATGAGACGCAGTGGAAGATGAATGTTGAGAAATATAATAAAGTAAAAAAACCCACACCGAAAGCAGGCAAACAGTGGAAGAACTTCTCCAGCAATGTGGAGAATTCTCTTTATGTGTGGTATTTAGATTGAACTTGTAATGGGTCAGAACTGAGTGCACTGGCTTCCTTGACAGCTTGCATGAGCTGACCTTGTCCTTCACCACGTGACTAGGCCATGTAATCTGCCATACAAGGACACACATGTGCAAATCCACATGGCTAGATGCCACTGAGCAGTGGCTGGCAGACATTTATTGAGTTGTTTCACCACGTGAGCAAACACACTTGTATAGCCTGTTTGCATGCCCTGATACACAAGGATGCCTACTGAATGGTGAGTGGGCCTAGAGGTTATTTCTGTGACAGACATGTCCCAGCATAAAAGCAGCCCTTCCTGTAACTGAATGCAATGGGTCATGGAATAAACATTTATGTTATTTCGTAGCTTTAAAATGTTTGATTATTTCTTTCACTGATCAGTAGTAAGCTACTCAATTCCTGAATCTAAATAACACAAGAAATCAAGCTGATAGTAACACAGAAGTAAATTTTATAGAGTACTAGACTTTTTGATAATAATCTCTGTGTAGATATCCTTTTTACTAATCATTCACATCTGCCAAACACCAGATGCTATATTGCCCTGCATCCACAGATACACTTATAAAACCTTATCATCTCCCATTTAAATATTCATTTTTACTTATAAAAAAATGCTGAAGACAGACAAATTTGCATGAGTGGTTAAAACCATAATTTTAAGGAAACAGTTTTAAAGAAGTGTACATATCATTTGATACCCAGAATCTTTATTAATAACGTTGAAGAAAGTGACATACAACACTATAGCTAGACTGCATTTTGGGGCAATACACGATCCCATATTGGAAAAGGCAACACCTGCTTTTGCACCTTAAATGATTTATATCAAGGAATTAAGACAACAGAATGTTAACTGAAACCCTACAAATCTGTACAAAACTTTATCAACATATAAGCCCTTATCCTCAGTTAAATATTTTTCTGGAATAAAAGCAGGGGGAATCAGATTAACTGGAGACCTACTTTTCATTTTTCCCTCTCGCACTTTTGAAAGATGTTAGAGGTTTGGGAAGAAGAGAAGAAAGAATTTAATACAGAACACAAGGACCTGGAAACCTTTCGATGCACACTGCAATTATCTGGTTTGTTCCATTCATTGCCATTGTATGGTTTAATATGCACCATTAGCAGTTCACTATAGAAGTATCTGTTTACCAAGCTTCAGACACGGAGGACCTCTAGATCTAAATGTTCACACCACTATATCTTAACTTTGACACTCTGCTCAGGTTTTAGCTAGCAGGCACAATAACTGAAATTCTCATGACTAATTTGCCAGCACCTTGGAAACCCTTTTTCCTTCATACTCTGCAATGAAAAGACATATTGTATTCACATTCCACTTGAAGTCTTTCTTGAAACATCCTTCTTCTCAATTCTGAGAAGACGTGTTCCCGAGTCCATATGAATTAACTGAATATACTTGTATAAGCTTATTACAATTATCATCATTTTTATTATATTGCCTAACTATTGAAAAAAATCCAAAAACCAAACCAAAAATATGCATTGCAGTGGATTTGTTTAATTAAAGATTTGTTTGTTTTTATTTCATAGTGGTGGTATCTTGAGAAGGGTTGGAAATGGAGACATTCAGTAATCAACTATGCCATACCTAGTAGGTATAATCTCTACTGCAGCTTGTTTTTCTTTTCTGTCTGCAAATTAGCCCCCTCCGACAAGGGAAATTGATTCTAATTTAACAGCACTAAAAGCTTCTTGATGTTCCTATCTGGACACCCTCCAGTCTTTGAGGGAATTATGTCATGTGTATGGCTCTTTTCCAGCTTCTTCCTGCTTCCTAAAACTATGATATCCTAAAAAGAAAACCTTCTATTTCTTGCAAGCTTTTGGAAACAGAGCAGATAATTAACTATCACTTTCCTTTCATGCTAATTTTGGAATATTGCTGCTCTGTATCTGAGTCCACATTTGAATTTGGGACAAAAGAAAATGCAAACAATCTTGTAAAAATACGATTAGTTTTTACATGACATACAGGAAAATGAAGAAACAAAGCTCTCAGTAATTTATCCACTTAGAAAATAAAATATAATTTGGGCACTGCCTCAGTAATCCTCATGATATTTTCAATTCTTGCATTATGAAAAATGGAAAAACAGGATCTGTAAATAGCTTAATATTTTTTCAATAAATTGAAACTGATAAAGTAAAAAAAAAAATAAAAATTTTTACTCAAATTTCATCTGAAGCCTTTCTTGGTCTGTCCAAGGTCACCAAGCTTTTCTGTTTTAAACTCACAGGTCCAGATAAGTACCTTTTATTCAATCAAATACCTGTAAACTTAAGAGCACATAAATCTGTGACTGAATTTTAACCTTGGGAAGATCTCCACTAGTTTGATGGGTTTTAATCAACAGAACGGTTGATGTGTTTTCTGTTTTCTTTTCTCTGGCCTGGAACTGTAAATATTAAAATATTGAAGTAATGAATGAAGTATTGTATGTTCTTCAAGAACTATCGTAGTTCTTCTAGAGGAACTATCATACACATGTTCATACAGAGCACATCACTAAAGAAAGGTTTGGGGTTTTGTTTTCCTTTTCACTTTTGTTGTTGTTTAGAAGCGGTTTCTTAAGGCTGTACAACATAATTTCCAGACCTAAAAGATATAGGGATCTGATGCCTAGTTGTCATTTAAACACACAAGTCACCTACAGAATGCTTGTTTCAGTAATTACTGGATATAATAAATAAATGTAGATTAATGAAAGAAAAAAATCAAGTAGAAAAAGTAGAAAGCTCTAGATACTTACTGGAAAAAAGGAACCATTCTTACAGTACAGATACCAAAATAGGAGATTTCACCGACCTACTCCAGAGCCAAAATTTGAATAGCCACAATAGCTAGGCAGAGACTGTCATAGCTTAAAAGGAAATGGTAGTGCTGTGAGGTAATCAGAGAGGGAAACATGCATTGTTAGCCAGATGAAAGTTAATTCTCTTCAGTCTAGATCTAGTACTTCCTAAAGATAAAACATACTTTAATATCAGTTCTCAGACTCTTTAATTTCCTTGAGAAAGCCAGTAGGGACATGAAAACTGTGGATAAGTAAAAGGATATTTTTTTGTCTACACCACATCTACCCTACAGCTTGGTAAAACTGTAAAGTTGTTTCTCTCCACCACCCAGGAAACTGACTCTACAACTTCTACATTTTCTCAGACATCTCCCAGATTTCTCCCCACATAATCAGGCCTCTGTTGAATTCCAATTTATTTCCAAATGTTTTCTCTCTTTTTACCCTCTTCCTCTCTCTCATTTTTTTTTTCCAAGTGCTTCTTCGCTGATTTACCATTAAAGTGTGCATTACTATATCTGTATAGGTAGTAAGCCCTTGAATTTTTTCTACAGTACATATCAATCATAACAAAGTAGAGTAAGAAGGACTTCAAAATTCAGCTAAGCTGCATGTTAGATCAACATCACAAAAGCATAAACAAATAAATAATTAGTCTCTGATGCTGTCAAACTCCTTGTTATTGTAAACTAAGGAACTAAAATCTTCTCAAGAAATATTAATGCATGTTTGTGAGGCAAATAGGATTTGATTAACTACAATTTAGCTTCTTTTCACAAGTTAGAGGAATAAAATATTTTTCTGTCTCATTTTTTTCCCCTTTTTTCTTCTGACAGAACATTTCCACTTGCAGTATTTACTTTTTTTCTAAACCTACTCACAAAACCATTTATATTTTCACACCTTTAGTAGGTTCTGTCAAAATTCCTGTGTACCTAGAACCAAATGAAGTATGTGTAAAGCTAAGTATTGTACTGTTCCATTTTCAAATATGGAAGTCACTTAGGATCTTTCTTAGTTAACTGCATTTTAAGACTGATTTAATAGTTTTCCAGGGACAAGTTTGACAATACGTTATTTGAGGATTGTTTCCTTGGGGTATTTTTTGCATGTATACCACATCTTATATGTATGGCACAGCCAATGGTGATGCAAGGCTGATTTTTTTAATATGCTGAAAAATAAAGAGAAAAAACCCGAATATATAGCATCTTGGTATAGTTATGCAGGGTTGCACAGCTGGTTTCCAGTGATTTATAAAAAAATTCAAAAGGAGCAAAATGCTAAATCTTCACATCAAACACATACACACAACACATCAAATAATTGAAAGTGCTCTCTCTCACACCCTTTTAGTCTCAAACTTCCTCCTTAGCCTGACTGAGGTCAGACAGCTTTCTCTCGAGCAGCTTGTTCTGCTTTGCAGAATCTCAGTTTATCCTTGATGCAGGCAATGACTTCCAGCAGGGTAGTGAATTGCTCCCAATGGTGATCCCTGTCCTCCTACTGTCAATGACCAGATCACTTCAAATCACTTGGAAAAATTCCTTCCAACTTACAAAATGCACTGCATCAAATGAGATGTTCTTATGTAGGGCTCTGAAATAGAGAACAAATGAATGAGTACAGGAATCACGTTTCCAAACTGAATAACATATTCAAAAAGTCATTTTGTTGCCTCCATAAGGAGTCATGTCTGCACAACCTTACACCAACAGGTGCTATGTGTACTTGGTTACTGCTGTAGAGGTACATGTCTTCACTGTAGGACTCTGGTACTGGAGATAACTTCAGTGCTCTCTTCCACTCTTTCAAGTCTAATGGATTTTCGCACATTTCAACAACCAGTGTGGGGAGCAACTACTAGACTTAGTGGCCTATGGAACCTTAAAGCAAGTTTTTAATATTTTTACCAAATCCTCTTCATCCTTCTAACATACATTATAACCCACCATTCCACAGTGTGTTACAAGCTCTGCACAGTGTTTTTACCTCCTTTGACACAAAGGAGTGGCTCATCATCTTCTCCAGCAGGATAAGCAATAGTGAGAGACCTTCTGGATAAAGAAGATAGGTTTTGAATGTTTTCTGTCTGAGCTTGCACAGACTTCTGAAGAAAGAGGCACCAGAGCTGGAGCTGCTTGGACAGCAATAAAGCAGATGGCAAGTACACTCACAGTCCTATGCCAGAGCGGCATCTGTTTGTGGGTGAGAGTTTGCTGATGGAAAATCCATAGAGGGGACAAACTTATCCTTCTGTGACTCTGAATGATACTCAAAGAAATGCTGCAGAGTTCTGAAGCTGTAAAGCTTACCCCTGTTCAGCAAATGGTAGTTAAGATGACTGTTCCAACTACACATACATTCATACTGAGATTTATGAGATTACGGATGACAAAAAAATTAGAAATCCAAATTTAAGAATACAAATAAAAATCACATGCTCTAAAATTTAAAACAAATAAATGAATAAAAGCATGCATACCAAGAATACAGTTCTAACTCAATTTGTTGTGAAATGGTGGAAACACTCTACCACAATCTCTCAATACAGACAGGGACATGTTATATGCCAGAAAGCATTTTTCCAGTAAAGCATAGTTGCAAGCAGTAGCAGGTGCCTCATGACACAAGCATGACAAAGATCAGGGCATGGCAACATTTTCCAAACAGCTGGGAGTGTGGTCCCTGTTCTGGTAAACCAGACACAGCAATGGCACTTTCCATGGACTGTCAATAGAAAGTTTCCTACAGGCAGGGAAGAGACAGTGGAGTAGTTCAAAGGACATCACCTGAAATAATATTTAGATTGCTAATGAGAGATAAGTGCAAAATTTGCAAAAAGATGCCTATTTCAACATTGTAAAAGGAAACAATTCATTCAGGGAAAGGCACTAATTCTTTCCTGCATTGTCCAAAAAGTACAGCATGAACTTGATTTATTCTGAACTCAGGAAATCTGACTTCAAAACTAAAGCACGACAGTCTGTACTTACACAATTTTTATTTGTTTACTAGCTTACTCCTAAACCCCATGTATTTTGGGCCAGTCCTGCTCTTTTTTGAACATATCACATATATGAAAAAAAAAAAAAGTCGTAAAAACAATGTACATTTTTGATTATTAGCAATGTATTGACCTTAACAGGACTATAAATAAAGAGTAACTTTAGTTTGCCCCAAAACTTAGACCTTCTATAATATTCCCAATTGTTCTTAAAGGCAGTGATATTTAAACAGTAAGTACTTATGCACATACATTCAAATGTGCCTTTCTTTATAAAGGTATGTTTTTAAAAGCCTTTACGGTATTTTTGTGTATTTCACATTATTCATGTTAAAGATCACCAGAAGTAAAAAAATCACATTTCCTTTTGAAAACAAAAAAACAGAACCAAAGAAGAATGTGAATAAAAAAAATTAATGGTAAGGAATTCATTCCAGTAATACAGACTCCTATGTTTAAACTCTAATAAAGTAGAGAACTCCACATCTGTAAAGAAACCGATGTCATTAAAAAATTCTAAATAGAGATCACCCATATAGATAGCCTTCTATCTGCAATCTCTGTGTGTACCTGTGTGAACATGCTTCTGCTTTACATGTGTGGCTGGGGGAATTTCCCCTCTCATTTTATTAGGTCTTTCAAGACTTTCCTCATACTGAAAACCATTATAGCTACCTATGTGTTTTGATCATATAGAAAATTGGGCCTGTTGGTAGAAGAGTTATATTGTTAGTGATTCAAATCAATGTTTTCCAGACGGACAATTGAAAGGGCTCACTCTTTCTGTTCTAAAAACAGTGTCTGCCATATTTTGCTTCTCCCAAAAAAAAAAAAAAAAAAAAAAAAAAAAAAAAAAAAAAAAAAGAGACTGGTGTTGGTGTGTATAACTTTGCATTTACTTGTAACATCAGAAACCTGCAATTTTGACTGCCAAAAAAATAAACTTCAGAGATTTCAGAAGCCAACTCCAGGGCAATCTACAGAAAAACTCAGGCACCATTTCATATTGGGCACATGCCAAATCACACATACTGCTTGCACACTAATTGATCGTTACAGAAAACCCCTAACTGCCGGTGGAAAGAAACGATATGACAATCCCAGACACCGTTACAGCTCCAAAGAATTCTCTGGAGCAATGACAGCTTTACCAGATGCCTATCTGTCCTCATATTTTACAACTTGGCAAAAGAAAAACTGCTTTTTCTCATCAATTTTCAGGAGCAAAAAAACCCAAGTAAAAATTCCTACTTGATGGAAATAATCTCAGTCCTCTATTAAGACAATGATTTCAGCAAAATCAACACTTTAATGATTTTGTCTTAGGACTTGAATTTCCAACAATGTTTACTTCAAATTTCAGGTCAAATACTTCTGTCTAGGATTATTCAATTCAAAAGGTTCATTTACTTTAATAGGCTTGTCCCATCCCCCATAGATTACATGCCAAATGACTTAGTTTACATTTATAGGCTTTTTTTTTCAGTTGTACTTTTGAAACAAAGGAGTAGGTATCCCTCAACACCAATAACACATAAAGTAGTCGATAATCTTATCTGTTAATGCATATTGAGGGATACCAGCTGTGGCCTGTCATAAATTTAGGACTGCAGAATAGAAATGTAGAACTTTTTATAAGATGATTTCTCGAAACTTTCATATTGCAGCACTACTTACATAGTAGGCCAAGTTTTTATCAAGATATATAGAAAGAAGGATCAGCTCTCACAAGGGATGTATTATTTGACCCCTGTTGCTGCTGTTTGGGACTTCAAAGACATTTAACCTTCAACCCTACCCATGCCACTTACCTTTCATGAGACATCTGTGTAACAGCTGATCTGTTAAATCACAGCTGTACCTGGAAAGTCACAGCCACAAACCATTTGAAAAAAGAGCTTCTACATAGACTGTGTATTTGAAATACGACAAGGCTGCTGTCATAATGCCAACAAGGAAACTCAGTCTTTATATGTGAAAATAAGTATTTAAAACTTTAGAGAGAGTAAGAGAGATGGTACTTCTTCCACTGTAGAGTTTCAAAGTAAACCTTTGCAGTCTAATTGTTCAAGAGTGCTATTTAAGAAATCTCTCTCATTTGAACAAAAAGAAGTGCTCTAACTCAATCCCTGGTTTTGCTACAAGAATATGATGTTTCATTTTAACTTAATAAAAGAAATGATTCTCATGGGGTACAGAATTTATACACATGCTGCCTAAGGTACCATTTAAAGACAGAACTTAGGGCAATATGTTGCAGGGAGTTATTAATAGGTCTAATATCAACATAAAAAATAGTACTGTAACTACCACAGTGACATTACTGATTTATTTAGCAGGAGCATCAGCAGTTTTTTTGCCCTTCTATCACTGTGTTATAGCCTATTTCCTATTATTCATTTACCTTTATTCCCACATAAAAAGCATTACTAGTTCTTTTTGGTCTTCCCAGTTTCAACATCCTGACTTGATCACTGCTTGGGCCACTGACAGCAGCAATATTTTATACCAAAATGAAATGCTGTCAACTACTTGTTCCAAGTCAGTTGCTTTTCCTTCACACTGATTTCAATTAACTGGGAAGAAAAAAACATTCATATGTTATCGGGAAACTCAGATTTTCCTGTTCATTTCAAGCTGACTTGTGAATTCTACCTCTTAGGAGCTTTGTGTATTCTTTAGCCATCATTGAATATCTCATTTTTTCTCTTAGTAGTATGCACAGAGTGAAAGGAGGGAAAAACAACAGCTGAAATCTAACAGGGACAGAAAATGGTTAGAGTTGTGCCATTCTGGACACCAAAACAAGAACCCATTTTATTGATATATGTGATGGGAAGGACAATGTAAAATTGTTGCTATTTTTAAGGATTTTTACTGGGGCAGGGAAATAGGAGTGAAAAAACCCCATATTTTTTAATGTATTTCATCAAATGTTTGAAATTTGCAGAATGCCTTGCACATATACTCAGTTTTTCCAAAGGTACACTGTCTTGGAAGTGCAACTGTGGGTTTCCCTTACCCAGATTACTTGTTTATATCACATTTTTCTCATTAACTTCTACAGCTTTAGTGGTATCAGCTGAACTCTACTGCTATTAGACAGGAGATAGAGGGAGAGGAATTCTGACCTTAAAAACTCAGTCAAAAAAAATCTCATCTTCTGTTTCCCATTAAGACACTCACCTCTTGCTGCGCAACAGTAATGCTGGGAAGCATGCTCTCCCAGTTCTTCCAGTCTTCTGCGATTGTAAATGTTACTACCTTCTTCCCTAGATGCACACACAGTAGCAGCTGAATACCTTCTTTCTCTTTTAAAATCTAAATTGTTAATTTCTTTCTTTTCATCCTCTTAAAAAATGGTCTTTGTTCTGTCTTATCTCTGCTTAGAAAGTCAGAGGACAAGAAAGAGCATTTTTATTCAGCTTGAAGAGCAGCTCTATCAAGGTCTCAGCCCCAAAGGTGCACTTTCAGGGTCATCTGACTGGAAGTGCTCTGCCTGTGCGTGGCATTTCCTTGTGGTTTCTTTCTGTACCCTTTCCGTTTCTCTGTAAGAGATTCAGCCATAATAACAAGGTAAACACAGAAACAAAAAAGTCTGCTAAATGTAGGCCCTACAGACGTTCTTCTGTTCAGGTTGGAGATACCAGTATACTGTCCAGAACAATAAATAACTTTGGTTCTGTGGAAAAATATTGTCACCTCCCCCCCTCCATTTAAGGAGAAAAGTCTTTAAAATCTAACAATATCATCATTGCCAGAAATCTTATAAGGCAGCAGACGGAGGGTCTGGCTGAGGCCACAAAGCTGATTACTAAAAAGGAGCACGTACTTTACACACTTTTGAAGCATGTGGTAGACATGTCGTAACACATTTCAGCAGAGCATACCTTTTTTTTCAGACATAGTGCTCCTTGGAGATGCTAGTCCAAATGCTGGCCCCAGTTCAGCCCTACAGCCATGCTTCTGCCCTTTTTAATAAATATCTTCTTTCCTGGGTGATAACAGGCATCCTCATTCGGTTTGACTTTATTCTATAATAATTTTCCAGTGATACAGAAGACTAACCCACATTATTACACCACCTCAGCAGAGGCTGGTTTTCCTCCCATTGAAGTCAATAGCAAAATTCTTTCAAGAAAAAGAGAAACTGACTGCAGATGAACATTAACCATATCCTTTCAACATTTTTCTCTGCCTAATGGAGTATATTAAGGCTTCTCTGCATAACTTCTGAATAATACTGTATGCAATTTCATTATTAAAGTTTCACTTAATTTAATTCTGCTTTGAGGTTTCTGGTTAAAAATAAAATATGATTAATGCTTACAAAAGAGAATGAGAAATCTGGGTGTTAAGAAGTCTGATAATGGCTACAGTTTCTGGGTAAATTGCTTCAGTAATTTTCATAGTAAAACACGTTAATGTTACCCTTGCTTATTGCAGTTCCCTACCCTAACAGTCACTGCTCTTCCCTATGATTCTTTTTAAAATTAATTAGTGTGGCATTTGGCTGCTTAATATAACACACTGAAAAAACAGCAGTTTTCCCTGAAGGTCATTAGTGTCTGTATACAACTGAAAGAACATGAACACCCAGTTGTAGGCGTTTATCCTGCCTGCATCATGAATGAATTTCAGTTTTACAACAAGGAGAATTACCAGATCTCCCTCTGGCTGTCTGCTAAACCTGAGTTTTCAAGAGAAGAAAGCTCATACAGGCTAGGAGGACGAAGGACAACTGTGATGTGCTCCAGGTCCAGTCTGAATGGGGTATCAGGATTCCAGCATTTAATGACACTTTTAGCAGGTTTATTCCCAATAGTGTTTCTAAAAATTTACTAATATTTTGGATTGGGCCAGAACAACACTTAAGGCTGTGTTTTCAAAAACTGAATTTTATAAAGTCTTGATCTTCTTGACCCATGCAGGCTCATATCCTGGCTTCCCAGTCAATCAGTGGAAGCTTATTAAGATAATCAGGGATTCACTGGAGAAAGAAATTTGATCAGATGGGATAAAGAAAGCCAGAAACTGGAGCTTTCCTATGCCCTTCATGACCTACTTTTCCATTGTATGGATTCAGCTGGAACTTTTTTCACATAAGATGCATGTGCATGCTTTCAGAGCCTATCTACCTATTAATGTGGTAAAATATAGTGATTAAGCACGGTGGATGTAGTATGATAAAAATGGAAAAAATAACTGTTAATCCAAAAGAAGTGCCTTGGCTACATACCAAGCTAACCAGTCCCATCTTCTTTATTAATTATTATGGATCTCCTATAATAACAATAATAATTAATAATACCTTTCCCAGTGATAGTACCTATGTAGGACTTGAATATAATGAGGTGATTTGGAATTCACAAAGAGAGGGGTCACCCTACAATTAAGGATGCAGATAATCACATTTTCCAATGGGTTTTGTTAATTCACATTTGGCCAAGACATTAAAAGCAATTATGGCATTAAGCTCTTATGGGTTTAAAAGAGGATCTTTTTAGATAAATAAATGTGCATGATAATAGATGCTTTATAAGAGTTGAAATTTATTCCACAGATGAGCTCCAACAAAACTATTGAATTCCAAATGCTGGAGAAATTTGAATCTGCCTGCTAATCTAAACTTCACAGATAAATTTTAACTAAGCCTTATTAACTAGAGAGAACCTAATAAATGTGGTCCTTTTCCTAAGAATTATGCAATACTAGCCCCTGACCCAGAAAATAATCACCTTTGAGCATAATAAGTAGTTCTATTAAAATCAATGGAAATTCCCATTAAAGTAAAATATAAACTTAAGCATGTGGTTTAGATCCTGTGAATAATCTGGACCTTACTTTTTATTTGAAACCTATCTTGAAAATAACAAACCATAATGATCTAGAGAAGGAGATAAATTACAAAAGAAGGAGTCAACAAATAACTGATATTACTTGCTGCAACTGCAGGTTAACAAATCAAGTCTAAACCAGTTACTGCCCTTAGACAACAGCGAAATTCAGAGTAAGATCTTATTCATGACTAGTGGAGCCAGGGCTACTATTATTGTGCTTTAATAAATCTCTGGAGCCTTCATTTATAGTCACACATAACTTGGCATAAAGAATTCTCCTTTTACAGTCATGAATAAAAATTTAAATATTATTAAGTATAGAAGTATCAATAAAATTCCCAAATAATAGTGATGAGCACCCAAAGCAAAATCTATAGATAAACAAAGAACATGTATATGACTAAAGATACGCTTTCCAGCCTACATCACTCCACTTACAAAGACTTGTCATCCTTTTTGTAAACGTGGGCACAAAAAAAGGCAAAACTCTCATATACACTGTATCTATCTCCTTCCCACTCAACATATGCTTTGCTTTTATTTTTCAGTTATATCTTTCAACTGAATTAGGTATGTTCCATAAGAAGAAAATTTTTTCTCTAGAATAATGAGAAAATGATGGAAAAAGGAAGATTTGAGGAGAGCTTCTACTGCTAATCATAAAATGTTTTGGTTGGCACAGGATGGTTAATTAATAGAAATTACTTTCATTTAGAAATAATAGGGAAAGGAATATTTTGTTTCTTGCTTGAGTATCAAACTGAACTATAATTTTTTTATGGAGAAGCCAGACTTGCTTATAATTTGCAACTCTATCACTTTTGAGCCTCACCAGTGAAAGACTGGGCTTTTGGTTTAAGTTGTTCTACTAAAAATCAAAGTATGTGATAAAGACAATTAAAAATCTTATACATTCCCAAAGGTGTGGAACTATTTGTTAAACAAGTTAACATAAATCATGGGGACACTGCAGTCAGCTACAAGCAGAGTTTCCAGAAAGCAGATAAATTCTCCTGAGCAGAGGGGGGTGTGAAAATACTATATACCACCTCCCTCAGCCTGAAAGCTATGCTGCAAAAGATTGCAGGATGCAGAAGTACATGCTGCCTGCCCAAGCACTGCTGAGAGTGGGAAGGAAGGACTAGAGCCATTATCAATCCTTCCTTTTTTAAGAAATCAAACCTTCAGTAGCGAATGGAGTCAGTTCTAGGGCCCTCTGTTAAACATAACTTCTCTACTATTTGTTTCTCCCTAAACAGTAATTTTCCATCCAAGTCAGGAAGAAAAGTTACATTCAGTAATTTAACTTTGCTCTAAATATTTCTAATGGCCTGTAATCAAAATTCTCACTTCAGTGAGATGACAAGGACACAAACTTGGATCAAGATGTTAAAGAATAAAGTGAAGAATACCAATATCTTTTAAAGAGTTGCTGATAGAGAACAAGCATTGCTTTCCATTTATAAGGCCATCTGAGTATTAAACAAGAGTCTAAAATGTAAACTATGTGGATTAATTAAGTAATAATGTTGTATTTAGCTCTCTTTCTGTGCTAGACTACAAAACTTGGGTGTAGATGGAATTGGCTCCCCACTTTACATAATCCGTGGGAAGCATTTCTATAGGTTATAAAAACAAATCTAGCCAAATAGTTGTCACATGAAAAACAGAAAAAGCTGGCCTTTTAACATGGAAGATGCTTCTTGGTTTCAACATCAGCCACTGATAAAATAGACTATGCTGAAGCAATCTGAAAACTTCAACAAGAAGGACAAAGTCTAAACAAGGATTCACTATACATGGTGTATTTGATCAAGTCCTGAATGAAGGGAAGATATTAATTCTGCAGAGCAGTCCTCAGCTGACATACAAAATGGGTCCTGGACCCAAATGTTAGGAACATTTCCAAATAAGACAGATTTAGAAATGCCAAAGCAGGAGCTATTAGCATATATGGCTATATTTCAGCAGTCATCTCTAGTAACCACAGGAATACCTTTCATTAGTCTTCTTATCCCACTACATAAAATGACAGGTGAAAGACTTCTTCCCATTAACTGGGACAGAATACACCTCTGTCAGCAACTGATGTGCTCCAGCAGAATGCGAATCAGCCTCCACCTCTCTCCAGCTTGTCTTTCTCCACTCGTGAATGCAAACACCTCACCCACTCTCAGAAACATCTGTTCATCCTCTGATGAGGAAGGAGGCAACCCTCTAATTTATAGGTGCAATTCTACTAAAAAATTGATCTGTTCTCCAACCCACACCCTTGCACTGGCTCAAACTACTAATCCTTCTCTTCCAGTTAGGATCTGTAATGGTAAAACACCACCCATTAGTTTCTGGATTACCTTGTTTGTAGAGCTCTCCTACTGTACTTTGAAAAACAATATGACATTTGGAGTTGAGAAAGTTGAAAATGCAAGGATTCTCCTTGGAGATAAACTTTTCTCTTGCTTTTGGGTTGCTACCAGGAAATCTGAAAGCCTCTTGATACCAGACCTACCTTCCCCCTTTTCTTCCTTTTTAATATTATTGTCTCTCTTTTAATTATAGTGGCACCAAGAGACCCCAAATGCAATCAGTGACTCATTCTGCCAGTCTCTGTGAAGACATATGGTATGAGACAGTCCTTGCCCTGAAGAGCTTACAGTTTAAATAGGCAAGACAATAATGAGACACATTAGCATTGTTATCACTATCTCCCAGGTGGGAAATTGAGTCACAAAGATGAAAAGCAACACGCTTAAAATCACATGTCTACACCATACAGTGAAGCATGGTTCAGTCCTCTTGGAGTTAACAAACATTTAAGCTGATAAATTGACACAGTGGAAAGAAATGCTGATGTGCCAGTTTGGGTCCAAAAGCCCTACAAACTGGAAATGCACCATTTTGACCAAGACAATGAGTCCTGAAAGGAAATGTTGCGTTAAGCACGCTTACAGTACAACCAAGTCAGATGTCTGCACCACACTTCCATTTCCGTTCAGTCTGGGCCACTCAGGACACACTGCACAGGTGCCCATGAAAAGTAGTACAGAAATAGAAATTATTCAAGACTTAAACAAATAGATTTCTTTAAAATCCATTCTTTTATGGTGTTCTTTGTCCTCAAGGTGGAAGGTGGACCTTGTTCACAGACTTGTCTTCTCAGCAATGCTGTTGAGCTGGACTCCAAAGCACGGGCAGAAAATCCCCATGTTTTCATAGCAGTAAAGATCTGTTTGTTAATTCTGTTTTCCAAACTGAGTTTGCTAACATTACTTTGGGAAACTGGTTTAAAATGAAGTATACTGTACATATTTGAAAAATAATATGATAAGCTAAAGACCAAGATGATTGCATGTAGTTTTAATTCCTCTGAGAAAAAATATGTTTCTGAAATGACCGTACTTAAAAAAATTATACCAGAAATGAGAGATTTCACTTGTCTTTTTGAAGTGAAGTTACACATGGTGGATATACTGATTGAATAATATTCAGTGTTCATCAGTTCAGAGGTCACTGGATACTGTTATGCTGTCATATTGGTCTCTATCACTTTTTTCTTTCATCAGATTAATAGCATATTAAATTTTGTTTCTTTTATCAATAAAATTGTCAATGATACTGAGCTTTGTAACATTTGTATTTTTTTCAAAAATCTAGTGGAAAAATACATAATTTGCCATAGTGCCTTCTTGTGCATGACTTTTTCCTGATAACGTCCGGATATCTAGTGATCTTCTGTAATAATTTTGAGTAGTCTTCCATTATAATGTTGAAGCACAAATTCATTTCCATAAAACCAGTACGAATTGTGAAATAGATTCCCCCCCCCCCCCCCCCCCCAAAAAAAAAGTAGAAATTAGCATGGGCTGTGTGACAAAAGCTCTCATTGTATCACATTTGTTATACTCAATGTTCTTCTTTTTTGGCTACATATAATTTATTATCTTTTTCTTTTTTAAAAAAATACTTGAATACACTCTAAAGCATGTAGATTGCTGCTGCTTGTATTATCAGAAAAGTAGTTTGGAGGTACTACAGTAGTACTTGACACCAAGCTGGTTAAGATAACACAATATTTCTGCTCTAATTATTTACTTATCAAACACACATGCAAAGTTTTCACATATTAATAATCTATTATATAAAGAAAAGCACCATACTGCAAGTCTTCAGAAGCGAAGTAAAATAAGCTAACATTTCTCTGAATGTTAGTTTGCCTGAAGTGAAACTAAACCAAAAGGACTAGAAGAGATCTCCTGGATAAGGTCCATGCCACACTATAACCCTTTCATAAAGTCATCTAAACCCGTTGTAAAACTAATTCTTTTACTTACCACCTTTTTGTGTTACTACTTTTGGTAGCAGCTCTTGATTGTATAAAATGAATGCTAATTTGAATTTTTTCCAATTAAAATCATGCTACTTATCATTCCTCATCTATAAAGTCAGTAATTGTTTCCATGATTCAAAGGAGTATCACTGTGTAACATAAAGACTACTTTACGTATCAGTCAGGTACTTAAAGTAGTAGCTACATGTTAGCTCATTACTAAATCCTAGTAAGTGGTCTGTGGGGGATCAGGAATGACATCCCATTATCCAGATGGGAAGACCAAGGGAAAAAATATTTAATTTCTAATCCAAACATACTGAAACCAACCTAAAAGATTCCCATTTTCTAAACTTTACTGTATCTACTGATTTAGAAGATCTGCAGACCGCACAGAACAGTTACCATCTCCAGAGTTCACTTATCACACATACTTGATGATCTACTAAAAGGTTATGCAGGAACGTATGAGAGAATATAGGTGCTCTGAATCAATTAGAATTGGCCTGAGAAGACATGGTGTTCACACTAATCAGTTGTGATAAAGTCTTCTCTCAAATAAGAAGTTTTCCCATGCCCTTTTATATAGACTTTTACATTCATTGGGTATTCACATCATCTCTAGAATAATTTGCATATCTATCTAACATTTAAGGAGGTATATGATGGCCTCTAGTGGTGCATATCAGCATAAAAATGCTGAACTGTTGCTCTATTTCCTCATAGTTTTAAAGATAGCATGTAAGAAAAAAACATAAATTTCGTTTGTATCTTCTGAATTAGAACAGCAGCAGAATGTGGCACACAGCAAAGAATGTTAATGTTTCATCACTTTTTGCTTGGTAACAAACAAAAAATTCCTTAAGCCAACATTATTACATTAGAATAATTTAAAAAAATATTCCAAATCTTTACCATTTCACATTGTTTTCTCTCTCCCAGGCTTTTGATCACTGTACACAGTTAAGCTTTAGCCTGCTGGTACTGTCAGTCACTAATTCATTGGGGATACTGCAGAGATGAAATCCATCTATGATTTTCCATAGAGAAGGTGCTTACAGAATAGATATTCTTTAGTCTGAATTACTTCTTCATATGTATTTGTGAAACATTTTAAAGAGAAAGACAGTACTTGATAAATGAATTCATAACTATGAAAACACCAGAATAAACCTTTACTCTTACTAATTTTATCTTATTCTTACAAAAGTCATTTCATAACGCAGAGAACTGTAAGAAGGCTCACACAGCTGATGGGATTTCCTATCATACTACAAAGAACAGACAAGCAGGCAATTAAACAGTAATACATTCTTTAGTAGGCTAGATATTAAACAGATTATCTCTTTGTGCATCTTCTCTTAAATCTATTTTTTTTTATATTTTTATTTCTGCATGGGCAAAAACTTGGTTTTGTCTTTCAAAATGCTTAGCAAAAATGTCAACACTTACAGGTTGAAGTTTTAGGTAGTAATTTCAGCCTGAAGATTTTCATATATTCTTGGAATTAAGATTATTAGAGTTCACAGATACTGATTTCTTTTAAAGTAACACTCTATGTTTTGTTTTGTTTTGTTTTTTTCCCAACCAAAGCAATTCACAGTATCCTGGGAAGCTTCTATATCATATTTTTAAAAATCCTAGAAATAAACTCATAAACATTTCTATTCAATAGAACGTGAATTTACAAGAATTTGAAAGGCAAAGCTACTGATCTCAGTCAGTGTTTTCCGTAGCTCTGCTTCAAGCAAGTTTTCAGAAAGTAAGTCATAAGCTAGATAATTGTCGATGCTCGTTCCTAAGGAAAATGCAGAGATAAAAGGATTCAGTAAGGCCATTTAAGGGAGCTTATGAATACATCTTTCGCTCTGTTTTGCCAACATTTTGCAACAGCATCCTTCCCTTTCCTAGGCTATCTGCAGATTTAGTCCATGTATTCTGTGGACACAAATTGAGGGGGAGAGGATGTTACAAGGATGAATTTTATTTCTCATTCTGAAAGTCTTTTCACAACTATTGTCAGAGAGATGGAAGCCTGCAATGTCACAGACCCTTTCCCTGTAACTTCTGCATTTTTGCAAGGAAGGTTGTTCAAGTGCAATCAGAGTTCTTCGCACTGGAAAACAGTTTCAAAATCTCAGCAATGCAAATGTAGCAAGATGTCTGTGAACAGCATAGACTGACAGTAAGCAAAATGTTTTAACATCAGAACAGAGCAGAAAACTATAGGCAAGGAAATGCCTAATTGTATGGTAGGTAACTGATTAGGCCTTTACTATTAGTTTCTTCTAAGAGCAAAGGGAAAAAGTTGAACGATTTTCTTAAACACTTCTGATAAGTTTTCAAGTATATATGTTTTTTCAGCTGTACCTTTTTCTTTGCATTTTCTCACATTTCTCAGGGTCTTAGGAATTTTCTGTATATTACTGCCTCTTTAGCTACAAACAGCTACTTCTGCTACACAGTCCTCCCCTAAGCACTGTATCCTAACTCTCAGGGTTAGCGAACCACGTTTTCACTGAGCCAAAGTGAATCTAGTAGATTCACCAGGAAAATATCCTTTCACAATGGGATTTTATTTCTCACACTCTTTCCTCCTCTGCCTCCCCCCTGCCCCTCCCAGCATCACATATCTACTCTCCTGTTCTCTCTCCCTGGGATCTGGATGCCAAACACAGTGTGAAATATTAACTAGATAATGATTTTTATTTCCCTTGCAGGAGATCAGAGGAGCTACTAAGAAAACCATTGCTCTGAAGCAGAATGCAGAGAGAGCCATCATCTGAGAAGCAGTCACCAGCCGCTCTCTGTGCAGCAGTGATGTTAATGTATAATGCTATATCTTAATAGCCATCTCAATTGGCTATTAAAATGCAGCACTGCACATTAAAATCACTACCCCACTGCTGCAGGAATACTTACCAAAGATGCAGTCCCTGAAAATTACCTTTCAGCTCAACAGAATGCTGCCATGTCAAATGAGCTCTCTCAGCTCCTCTAATTTTCTGCTAAAGAAATAAAACTCTTACTTTTTAGTTTTAAATTTACATGATTATGCTGAATGGCATATTTAGCCAAGACAACACAGGCATAGCACGGGTGTACTGCATGCAGTGCCTCAGAATTCAATAGCAGAAGTACTCTGAACCTCCTCAAGAAAATTGTGCTAACTTCCAGAGGAGTTATTATTCTCAGTTACTTTAAAGAATGCCTTTTAAGAGCATTTGCTTGCAGGTATTGGAGAAGGGAGAACAGGAAAATGTAGTGGATGAGAGTTTGTTTCTGAAAACTTACAGGTTATAAGCAAGTGAATTCTGAAAGGGTGGGATAACAGAGATGAAGGCTAGAGGATGAATGGAAGGGTAAAGACATGAATGGACTACAGTCAAAAAGAGGAAGTGGAGAGGTTGGTAGGCTGTATAATAAAGGGGGAGTACGAAGCTTAAAGAAGAATCGAGTCTTTTGATCCAGAGAGATGGTTTGTGGGACAACTTTGTCTCATCTTCTGAGCACATAGATTCAGATGAGAACAAGGAAAGCCACGTAAGCCAGAGGCAGACGTAAAAGACAGAATGATGTAGTGGGCTCATGTTGCCCTCCCTGAGTCGCAGTAGATGATGATCAAAAGTCAAGTCAAAGAGATATCTAGAATATAGAAAAAATATGTTTCAATTGCATAAGCTTCAAAATGTAGGAAGGGTCTCTGCTTCAAATATCTACCAAGATGAATTGATCAGATTTGAAGGGTAAAAATATATTTGTTTGATAGGCTTGAGCATTTTACCTCCTCTTTAGCTGCACACAGCTACTACACTTCTGCTGCACAGTCCAGCCCTTGCAACCATACCAGATCTGTCTGATCTGTTTTTAAAGGTAGAACTAGTTAGGGATATTCTTATGAAACCATTTTTTTTTTTTCAAAGAAGAGCTGATCCATAAGCATTATGTTTTAAGTATACTGGGCATCATCATTTTTGCTTAATCTTTTACCTGAATTCCTGATGTGTCTGCCTAGGGGCCAGGGACAACTGCACCTTTTGGCTTAAGTCAGACATAATTTATTAGTCTGCCCCAGAGCCAGGGACTCTTGAAGCTGCAGAACAATAGCCCCAGGGAGTCTGCTAACAGGGCTGTCCTGGCTCTTGAGACCTCAAGGGAAACAGGCAGCTAACCCAATGGAGTTGACAATGTTGGCAGTTTCATTGCTCGTATCATCTGGGATGCTGACAAGGACATCAGTTTCAACTAAAAATGTAAAGGGACAGAAAGTTCTTATTTGTCACAGAATTCACGTGTGATTTCTCAGATTTAGCCTAAAACCAGTTCTCCTCGCCCCTCAAAATCCACACGTGTAAACTAGAAACTGTTTTTTTGATAGCTCTACTGTAAAATTGATCCTTGTTTTTCTATTTAAGTCTTCCTATAAGAATATAGAACTGCTCAAGCTGTAAAAAGCCCACCCAACCAAGCAAGAACGTATTTGGAACTAACTGCTTCAATGGATAGGATGATAGTTTATGTAATCTACTGCTAGAATTTACAAATATCTGTCATTACAGTTAAAATTTGGAAAATATTGTATAATTAGCTCTTCAAATAGAAAAGGCAAAAACACTGCTCTGCAGCCGAGATCACTCTCCTCCCTTTTTATTCTGACATCCTGCATCAGTCTTCAGAAACACAGTAACACATCAGACTACCAAGCAACTTTCCAGCCTACACAAGAGTGTGGGAGCAAGCTAAAAGAGTAAGCAGCTCAGTGTGCCTAAATGGAAGAAAAAGGTTTGGTCAGAAAAAAATCCTTTGGGATTTTGAACTTCACAGAATGGTTGAGGTTAGATGGGACCTCTGGAGGCCATCTGGCCCAAGTTCCCTGCTCAAGCATGGCCACCTAGAACTGGTTGCCCATGACCTCCCACTGGGAGGTACTTCTTGCCTTTGTAACTTGGTTATCCTTTTTAATCTCTGTTCAGAAAAGACAAATACTTTTGAAATTAGGTGGGGAGAAATAGTGCCCCAAATAGTCTAATAGAATCTGGGCTGGATTTCCTATTACCCAGCACCGAAGCCTGCATGACTTCATGAAAGGGTGACAGTTGCCATGTAAAACAGCATCCAAATGAGCATCTGCCTTCAAAATAAAAATAAGTCATACCTAAAATACAGTCTCTGCAGAAAAGAACACCGTGTCGCATCATGTCCTCCCCTCCTACATTTTTTTCCACCCCCTCCAATTGTGCTTTAAATAATCTGAGCCACTGCTTTATGCAACACCAGTAGTAAGCACCAGGAAGATACTGCACTGGTGACCTTGGATTTTCCAGCCCATTACTCCTGACTGGTCTCCACAAGACTGCTACATTGCCACCTGCCACATAACACTTCCTCCAATGTCGCGAGGAAGTCAAACTCTGTTCGCACCTCCCCCAGTCCTACCCCTGTTGTGTCATGGAGCTTTTTCTGTTGATCTGCAAATGGAAAGTGATCCAGAGCTGTCAGTGTGCTAAGGATCCTTCCTTCCTCTTATGCCTGCATTTGTCACATATCTGATAGGAGATGCAGAAGAAGAGAAAGGAATATGTGTAGAAACATTTCATTTTCAGCCTGGTTAAAGGAGTATTTTAAATCAACAAATGCTGCAAGCTTTATAAAGCAATCAAAAGCCCAGTAAATATTACAATTTTAAATAATTTTTCAGAAAGAAACCTAGATGATACTTGCAAGTCATCAAGATGAATACACAGTCTGAATGATTATGTCCAGAAAAAAGGGTCAAAACAATGTCCTCGCCACTTGCAGCAATTTTTACATGCAAGCCATATTTGAAGTAATTAGCATAGTTGTTTGCCTTTTTATTTCTACAAAAGCAGCTGACAGACTACCCAGAGACCCTAAAGAAAATTGCCTCAGGGGAAGACAAAAGCTGTCAACATCAAGCTGCAAAGATCTCTTTGAGGAGGAAAACAAATTCCCAGCAAGAGAAGTTGATATCCCCACTGATGAGCTGTTCAAATATGAAACACAGACACTTGGAGGGAGCCTGCTGCAAACACATCCATAGAAGAAACAGAACATTTGGCAAAAAATTTGGCACAAGAAAAAATGAAAACCGAAAGCAAGCATAAGGATGTGATGGAACTAAGAAATGCTGGAATACTATACAGAGAAGAAGAGCTGAAGGGAAAGCAAGTACGCCTAACAAACTAAATACAAATACATGTGCTGGCTGGCAACACCAGCTAAGCCCAGGCTACTACTGGCAAGTGGTGATGCCACTTGATTCAAGTGTTAAGGGAGCATTTTATGTCACACAGAAAAATGTGGTAGATGTGTTGATATTACTGTATTTTATTGAACTAATACAACAACAACAAGAAGAAAGGTTTAATAACCTACCCCAGAGAGTTAGTAGAGAATTCTCTGTTTCAAAAGCTTTTTTAATTCCTACAATGAATTTCTCATAAAAACATTTCCCATAGGCATTGTTCACTTCTGTCTAAATGACTCAATTTTCTATTAGACAGTCAAAAATAAAACAATTCATTTGGACCAATTCAGGTCTTTTTCTCCTTTTGGTTGAGCTTCTTGTCTGAAGCTGACATTTTGTGAGAGCAGCATTACTTCAGATATTTAAATACTTTGGCAAAATTTTAAAAGTAAAAATATGGACTTTGCATGTTCTTCAAACCTGTCACCATCTAGCGGCATCTTTAGTAGAGTCCTTGAGTATTCCTGTGAACAACTATTTAGGGATACTGTCAGCTTATGTACCCTATTTATTCCCATGTCCTAGGGGAGACAGAGAAATCTTGGTATCCTTCAGAGGAGTGCCCCAGTGCAGCCAATCATCTAAGAAAGGAGAAAGTTTCAATTTCTGTTTTGGGAACTTAAGTTTTCTCTACAGTCACAAGGTCCATTGAAAAATGAGGAAACAGCAGAGTCCACCAGCAGAAAATTCTATTTGAATATAGGTGTCCAGCATGTAATTCAAAAATAAAAATGCCTCCCTCCTACTTCTACAAACATCAGGGAAGCCACACAAAGTAAACCTTGAAACACACATAAGCAATTAATGAAAGCAACAAGATGTAAAAATACTTAATCTATGTGATTTGATCCCTTTTAGCTGTTTTATAAAGTAATTCAGGCAGAGCTAAGATAATAATTTCACTACAGGCAATAAGACAGTCATAAAACAGGGCAGGTAAAGCTATGACAATAATGAAACGATCTAAGTAAAGCCTATTATCTTCATTAATTTTCACTCACTTTCCACCACAGTGGGAAGATATTAACTTGCTAATACCTTCTATCCTATTCAAAAAGCAATGCACCCCTTCAGCAAATAAGTTAAATTATTAATTTCTTTGTATCAGGATTTAAACAATAATAATTATAAATTAAACGTGTTCATAAAGTTTCTGGTTGCAGTCTTTAGATGCAAAATGAGACTAATTGCTCTTTAAGAGAATATCCCTATCTTACCTTAGAAACTCTAAAGTCTGCTAAACACCTTGAAAAAGTCAGATGTTTTTACAGAATGCTTCAGTAAAAAAAGCTTGACTCACTTTACTAACCATGTGTATTACTATAATTTTTTAGATATCCTCAAGACTTTTTTGTACTAAAGCGTGCTGTACAGGTAGAATTGTCACTATCAGTTTATTCTGCTAAACTGAATAATGACTACATAAATGCAACAAGAAATGACTCATGGTTTTGCTAAGAAATTTTGCTGAACAGTTGAGACTGGGGCTCAAAATCCAGTTACTAAAATTAAATAACCAGTTGCCGTATTCCTTCTGTGGAAGCTCTAATACCCTCTTCTGAGAATACAATGTGATGAACTTGATTGAAGCTATTCACTTCAGGTTTCAAAACCACTTTACCAATAAATGGAAAATGTTAGGAGTTAATAGGCACAAATCAATGATCTAAACCCATGTCCTTTCATACACAGTTAGACGAAAAGCATTGCAAACATGGGATTTTATTGTTCACATAGGAAAATAATTGCCTTCTGTAAGATTTCTTGGGTCTGGTAAACCTCTTGTTACATTTATGCCAGAGAAAATCTACAGCTTCCTAAATACATGCAAAGCTACAGACAAGTATTTAGTTACGTGTTTTTTTCATTGCTTTGAAGTCAGTTATTTTAAAGGCAAAACTGAAAAGATGCAATGATCTTTAAAAAAAAAAAAGTTCTCAGGTTTTCATAAAAATCTTTAGAAGACCTGTTTCTTTCATCTTTGTTTCATCATTATCTACAACTCTCATTCATTATCCTTTTAGTAACTTTCAAAAGAAAATATGTACCCATTCACATGAAGCATGTAGAAGAAATAAACAGCCCAATTTTACTCAAGACATCACTCAGCAAATTAAAATTTCCTTATAAACTGTAAAACCTGTAAAATTACAACAAAAGCTACCAAAAATCCCAGTACTTACAAGACCTACATTAGGACAGCACAAAAAGCTTACTATTTATATGAATGCAAGAGAAAAAACACCACCCCCCCACCCCCCACTAAGAACTCACACTCCTTTCCATAACTTTAGTAAAATGCATAATGTACTCCTCAAAAGTCTCCATTGAAGAATTTATCCAGTACCAGAAGTGGACACCAAAAATGGTATACCAAGGCATCAACAGTAATCAACAATCATATGCTTCAAGTATTTGCAATAACCACAAACAAGTAATGTGATCAGTCAGAAAATCAAATGACTTAAACTAAAATGCCTGTGTTAACAAGAAATGTAACTCTAGGCAGGTGAAGTATCTCACAAGATCTGTCTGGAGCAGATGATTAAAAAAAGTTTATCAAACCCTGTAGTAGATATACTAGAAAAAAGATCACCAGAGAGTTCTCCTAGATGTAAAATTTTATTTCTGTTGCAGATTCCACTAAAACATGAGAGAGTAGAATCAAGATAAATTTCAACTTCAATAACTATAAAAAGACTTAAATCTGTCACTCTGAAGTCATAAAAAGTAACTAAAAGAATCACAGGAGACATGAGAATTATGACATTGAGGCAAAGCACACATTCAGTGGACCTCAACTGACTAAAGTAGATTTAACTGAACAACAATATAAATCCAAACCAGAAAATTATACATATCCCAACACATTTTAAATTCATAGCAACAATGCTTTTATTGTTGATTAATTCCAAAATATCTGAATTTCAACCTCTTTAAAAAGAAAAATAGAAAACTGAAAGGACATTTTGCAACTGTCGTTAATGTACTAAAACTTACAATACCAATATTAGAGATCAAGACTTAATTTTGTCTAGAATCTTACTCAGCAAGATTGGCAGGGGAGAAGACAGCAGGCAATGGAAATAACTACTGTGATGTATGAGAATTTGATTTAAATTGCATTTTAAGTTACATGCATTGCAATTCAAAACCATACATACCTGCGACTATATTCTTCAAAAGCAAAAGGTCATCCGAATGATGAGCTTCTTTTTGCATTGAGGAAAACAAAGCACAATAAATGCTCCAAAGATATTCTTGATTCCAAGACAACTGAATGAATCAAGTCCTTCCTAGAACTTCCAGAGTCAGAAATTTTGCAGGGCTACAAAATCCAGACAAATATATCTGGTTTCTCTCATAGGTTTTGTTACTTTTAAAGATAAGGGCTTGTCTCTCATATTGAGAGCATTAGACACAGTGACTTAAAGAGTGGACTAAAGAAGGGAATAAAAATAGTTATCACTTTTGAAAAATCTAGTAACGTGTCTTTGTGTAGGATCAAGAGTTCTAATTTGTTTGTTCTAAGGGCTAGTATTCCCCAAACAGGTGAGACAGGAGACAAGGTAGGAGGCAAATATGGGCTCAGACCATAGCTTAATATATAAAATAAATTTAGTAATGAAGACTTCCTTGAGAACAAACCATCTGCAGTTAATTATTTTCTTTAAGTACTTCTCTATTACGTCCCAGGTATAATGGCCTAAAGGTTTTTACTATTGGTAGCTGGTCTCCAGAAAAAGAACTCTTTAAATGATGAATATCTAATAAAAGCTGTTTGTTGGTTTTTTTTTTTTTTTTTAAAAGGCACAACAAAAAAACAAAAACCACAATAAAACCAAACCACTAAAAGAGTGCAATTAAAAAACAAACCATGAACTAAAAAGAGCATTTTTAAAGATTAGTAGATGAAGTAGATGACACGTGCATCTAACATAACTAAATACCCCCCCTAAAAAACAACCAAACAAAAAGATGTCCAGACCCGCCAAAACAAAGAAACAAAACCCACCTACAAGTCTGATGCATAGTCTTAGGGACACCAGGAATCATTTTGTCCCTGACATTCCAGCAGATTTTTTTTCATTAGACCTTCCAAATATCTACTCAGCAGAAGCCCTTATACTACCTCATGTCCTTATAGTGTACATTGTACCGGGCATAAGCCTGACAGACTCCTGCTTATTCATTTATCCTCTGTACCGGTTACCATTAAAGCATGGACCTACGTGGCCAGCTTGCTATACGTGCCTCCTGAATACACAATGCTAAAGAATATCATCATTCCTGGATTCTGTAGAGCAAGTACAAGTTACTTAACACTAGTGCATGCTAAAATAATTTTCATGGAACTATTAATTTGATATTAAGGAGATCTGCACTTTAACTTGTTGCTTAAGAGCTGGTTGGAAACAGTTGTAGTAGGAGGTGCAACTGAATGGATGAGAACTGAAACACTGAATGAGGCAGACCTTTGACAATTTACCCAGTAAAGCTCTAAGAGAAAGACACTAAAATACTTTATCCTCATGTATTTGTAGTTTTATTTTAACATGAATAATGTCAAAAATACAAGGAAATGTTTTTACCTGGTATGAACTAATGAAGCTCCATGAAAGTCAAGGACTGTAAGAGCTAGGGTTAAAAAACCCCCTCAACCCAAACCAAATAACCTAACAAAAACTCACCAGAACATAAGAGGAACATCACATCCATTTAAAATAAAAGTGGCAAAAATTAAACAAAAAAGAAAAAAAAGGTAATTCAGACAACTCTGGCTGTAGAACACCTCCATGTTCACATATGATCCAAACAGCCAGAAAGACAATTTGGGCCTCTGTGGTGAAATTTTGTTCCTCTTTAGTAAGATGCAACTCCCCTTTAAGTCACTAAAGTCTGAGAGGCAGAGAACAAACTAACTCCTTAGTTACATTACAGACTACTCCCATTATTGATCTTTAAGAAATGCAGAATCAGGGAAACTCTTACTGAGGATGAGCCTCAGAGTACAAGTTGGCAGCTGAAATTTTCTAAAATTGACACAAAATGCACATTTACATGTCCCTGAAAGCTTCTTTACCAGCTGAAAGGATGAATGGGAAATTACATGGTGGAAGCTGCTGTTGCAGAATTGCAGTAAACATAAATGATAGCACATATGTAATATCATGGTATAATACACATAAAGCTCCTTTTAAAAAGTGAGAAGAAAGAAAATGAAAGATTTCACCATTGGGAACAAATACAGAAGTTCTTTTATCAAAACTTCAATAGAAGTCAAGTGATGAATTTCAAAAGGGAATTTTGCTTAGCTAAGGAGAATTTAAATAAGAAATGAATAGTGGGTCAACACCTTCACTTTTTATTAGGTACTTCACTGCCAAAAAAAAGATATCCTTCCTTCCTTTGTTTGCACATTCTGCATTCTGAACAGAATGAAAACCTGCCTGAAAATTATAAATTCTCTTAATGCTGCTATTTTGCATATTAATATATTATGTTAGCCTTAAATTATCATAGTGGACAAACCAGCTGAGCTGGCTTGTTTTCTATACTGGTGTTCCCAAGGGGAAAATGCTGCTTGTTAAAGCTGAAATCTCTTAATGTTTCCTTGAATAAGAAGATGCAGAGAGCATTTTTAAAGCGTTAACAATGTTATTATCTCAATATAGTGTTTACACAGGATAATGACTGTTACCATACAATAACATAATACACAAACTAATAAAATTGTGTTATCTGCTAAGAAAAAGTTATCTTCCGCACACTACATTTCAAACGCAAGCATGCTGTCCAAAGATTATTTATTCTTGGTGTCATGACCCAGACTGGAAGCCCAGAGAGTCGCAACGGTTCTGTGATCCCCTTGGGTTAAATTAAGGTGAAATCACACCAAACGACCAGTTAAAATGTTTTACTTGCAGTAGAACACAACTTAAACTTGGAAAAGGATAATAAGCAATGTGGTTTCTTAAAAAATCTATAAGAAAGAAAAGAAAGGAAAGAAAAAGAAAGGTGAGAAAGAGAGTCAAAGAAATCAGTATCACCACCCCTGGATCCAGCATTGTCTCAGGTCTGGTAATCTTGGGTGGTGGGTGCACATGGATCTAGCTTCGATGGTGGGTGCACACACAGCAAAGTTTTCTGTTGCCTTTTAAATTCATTTTATCAGCTGATTAGCATACTAGATGAGGAGGGGCAGGTATTCCACAAACTCATTTCCATGAGAGATGAGGAAAAAGGTGGAGCATGGGTTCTACACATGCATTTGATACAAGGAAATGATCACCTGCTTTGCAACTTATTAGCTTACAGCAACTTATAATGATTTCTGAATATTGCTTAATAATCCTGCTTGCCATGACTGTTCTGTGGAAACTTCCAAGGGCTACTGTCTTCATCAAAACAAAGCAGCTTTCTGTGGAAACTTCCCAAGAATTACTATGTTCGGCAAAAATAAAAGACATGTCGTTGGAAAGCAGATGGGTTCTAACTAGTTAAGTCTTTGTAGTGAATAGATAGCCATATATGGATGGTAGAAACCAATATACTGGTGCTTTTAGATAAGATAGAGATGGTAAACCAGCTGGAACAACTCTTGTTATTCAAGAAATTAGCTAAGAAAATCTGCGTGTGCTCCGAGGAAAAGTACAAGGTGAGAAAGACTACCAGCCTTCCTCCAAAAGACCCCTGGAGATGCCCACCAGGAGGCAATGCGCAGGTGCAAAGATAACAAACTGCTGACACCAGCCTTTTGAACTAACCCAGCCTTACTTATGCATATGGATATTTGTATTATGTAATCCAATGAATATGTATATCCACACTCTATAAGTTTCTGGTAAAATGTGCTATTGGGGTGCAAGCTTTGTGGAGAAATCCCCTTGCACCCCGGGGCCGGAGTAAACATACCTGCTTTATAAATCTGAGTTGTAGAGTCTGTTTCTGTGAATTACATTGAGGGGGAATAGGGGTGCACCACCCCTTATCCAAATGAGTCGGTGGTTGTACTCGCCCTGCCCACCTTTGGTTTTTCCTCTCTTCCCACAGGTTTTTGCTGACTTCATGCTTCTTGAGCAGTCATCTAGCTCTTGGGGCAGAAACGATCACCTCTTATCAGTTCTTGTCACCTCTTCAATGATGAAGGCAAGTAGTCATTAGCAAGGCAAGCATGGTGTCTGGTTTACACAACAGAGCCACAAGGTATCGGGCTTACACAATGGAGCCAGTGATTAGTAGGTACTTGAGGGGAAACACTTGGTTTCACTCAGTCGAGGATTACCCCCTTTGAGGCTTGTCTAAGGGGTTTGTCAATGCAACTGCAAGGGAGTGGGGGGTGCATCCTTCTGTACACTCCTGCTTCCTTGAGTGACATTCCTTAGACTAATGCAAACGCCACAGCTTGTCCTTGAGGTTTTCTGTGTTGATGAATGTTTGAGGCGTTTCTTCCTTCAGTTCCCTACACTTGGATGGGCTTACGAACTGTTCAAACTCCACTGTTTAGTTGACACTTGGAAAGTGAAATATTGGAACGGCATATTTATTAAGTGGAGTTCAAGAACAACTAAGCAACGTTGTTGGCTTTGGTGCGTGCTGTGCCTTGTTGAAAGCGCAGCAGAGCTGCTGGTGCAAAGCAGCAGCTTCGGAAGGAAGTGAGTGGGAACGCCCACACACAGCTTTAAAAACCCGGGATTTGCCTTTTTAGGTCCTGTCTAGATCTGCGCTGATTCAGTGAACATATTTTAAAAATATTGTGCTCAGTTTCCTGGATGCCCATCAATAAGAAGTACTTAGCACTCTGTGGGAGGAAAGATTAAAAAAAAAACAGAAAAAAAAACCTAAAATGAAACTAGAACAGAATGTGGGTGTTTAGTATAACAAGTACACTTTGACAGAAGTGTAAGCAGTTTGCAGAAAGTATTTAACTTGATTGGCAGAAATCTCTTAGAAGCAAATTAGCAATGCAAACTATTTAAAGGAAAATTAGAAATATAATTTAAGCATATTGGATACCCATTAAGGACTGAATTATTTAAAACCAATCATACAGTATGATCCAGCAGTCCTCAAACCTAGTAATGTTATTTGCATCATTTATTTCCATCACAATTTAATCAAAGGAGTATTTAGAGCAGGTGTGATGTGTCTGTATAAATCATATTATGAATTAATGGCCAAACAACAATAGTAAGCGTTCACTGGTCTGTACGAAGCAAAGCTTATGTGCTCCTGGTGTGGATTTATGATTTTGCCCTATACTGGAATATCTTCATTGGCCTGAGAACTTTCTGCCCTGATATCTCAACAACCCCTTTTTTTGATTATGTGTCAAACTATGTTAATTATAATGGTGAGATCAACATGGTGTTGCCAGCAGGACTCGAGTCCATTTCTTTTTTCCTGAATACGATGTCTTTTTGTTTCTTCTTCGCTGTTACAGAGCAATAACCCAAAGATATTGTTAACCTACTCTTACAGGCCATCCACTTCAGTGTCTCAACAAATTATATATCAAATAGTCTCATTTCTCTGAGTAGGAAAAACACCTACTTAATAGCTATGAAAACTTGACTGGCTATCAGAATATTCAACCACTTCCTTTTATTTTCTTTACTAAAAAAAGTAAAATAATTTATTTTTCTATTGTGAAGAATTACTAGTTCTAGTAACACTGCCTAAGGGTGGAAAGATATTTTGTTTGTTTTACTGTTTAACTTGTAGAGTATTTCTAAAAAGAAACAAAACAACAAAAAACCCACAAAACCAAAACAACCAACCCAAACAAACCCCAACCTACTCCATATATTACAATTCAGAAAACTTTCGATGAGTAAAAATACAGAGAAAAATAAAATCTGAATTTATAAAAAGATGTCCATTTCATGTAATACTTTCTGATGGATTCAGGAAAAAAAAAAAGTAATGGATTCTAAGAGATTTCTGAAGGTTGTTCTTTACAGTGTTACTGCAACATCAACAAATTCACCCAGAGGGAAGCAGGAAGAAAGGAGGAAGAGGAGAGAAGCTAATGAAATCATAATCTTTGTTCACTGAGCTTCTGGTAAAAGATGATAAAATACTAACTCTCAAAATGCAGATGGAAGACAGCTCCAGGGAAGGATTGAGGTTAACTAAGGACCAAAACATTTGCAAGAATGACCAACAGGTGATTTGTCTCATATCCACAGAACCAGTAAGCCTGAAGCAGTCTCTCATTAGCTGTCCCATCAGATCGCTGTTGATGAATATCAGAACTGAAACATGTTGAATAAGAAACGTGTTTTTTTCCTGCCTCACCGATCTTAAATGTTTGGAATGCCAGATCAAAATAATTTGTAATATTGTATTTAATAATTCAAATTGATAACTGTGTTTTACCTGCTGTTCCAAATAAGAAATGCTTTATGACAGAACACAATACACTGGAAATAATATATCCACTTTTTCTTCTTCAGACAGTTGTAGGATAACAGTTAACCATACTTTTTAAATACTATTACATACATGCTAATTTTAATTTCTCCAAAGTCAAGTGGGCAACATGTGCACTTCATGACTTGTCATGTCATGTACTCAGCTATAAATATATCTCATATTTATTATGTTTAATTAGCAAGCTGGCAACATGTATTTCACACAAACTGTTATTTATAGAAGTATCTGTACACTTTGTGTATATTAATCAGACTAGGAAAGGCAGAAACACGCCAGTCAAAAGAGAACTGAATGACGTAAAATTCCCAGAGGTTGTATTACATTTCAAGTCTTTGTACTTTTCCCTTTTTCAACAAGTTGTCTGCAATATTTTCTTTAAACCAACCATTTTATTTCCTTGTTCTATAAAGTTTCTACGAACAGCAACCCAAGAAAACCCAAAACATATGCAGAAGAATCATTCCTTTCATGCTTAATACTTCTGTCTTTTTGTGTCTGATGAAAAATCAGTACAAGAAAGTGACATCTAATCCTACTATTTTTTCCTGCTATTAAAAAAAAAAGCGCAAGAAAAGGCAATACAAGTCAACAAGTTTTCAGTAGTAACCATTATTTTTGATTCCTGTATGAGGAATGGGTAGAGACTAAGCTACAAGGGTGAAACTGTGGATCAGTCTCTGATAAAAGGTGGAATCTACAGCGTTCAATCTTGCACAGTTACCTAAAGACCTTTCTATTTCATATGTTAAAGTTTCTCACACAAAAATATTTTTTATGCACAACAGGCATCTGAAATAATTGTAGAGGAATTCTAGTAATATATTAATTATTCTCTATTCTGTAATAATAAAAAATTAAGATCTCAGAATAATATACACCATTTTACAAATACTTTAAAGAGACAGTAACTCTATTTGAACTGATGGACTAAGGATATGTAAATGAACATCTACATACCATTTATAATTCCTACAGTTCCCAAGCTGCCAAACACAAAGGCTGCTATGGTACTTCAACTCAGCAGACTACTCTATAAAAACACATCTGTTATCAGCACATTAATGAAAAGGCCTTTCCATAATATACATTAACATGTTAATGTGCTCAATTTTATTTTTAACTTCTGTTAGTTTTCAAGCAAATTTTTGACAAAGAAACGTGTAGGAAAGGAAGGAAGAAAAACCACAAAAATTGTGATCTGGGACAACAAAAATCACAACCTTGACAAATCTTCAGTATTTCCTTGTTGAGTGTGTCTGAGTGCATTTAATGTAATCTAATGAAGCTATGCTTTTCAGTTCTATTTGTGAATATAACCATCAGAGTACAAACTGAATTAATTATCCTAGTGAATCTATAAATCATACTGGTGTGTCCAGTTATTTTACCAGGTCTGTAAGTTCTTTTAACCATTTCTGTATTTACTTAGCTCCAACTGCTCTTATTTTTTAAGGTAACATTATCCTTTATCCATATGAAGAAGAATTTTTTAAGCTATACTGCTGCTGACCACACACACTGTGGCACCAGGATAACTCAATTACTTTTACCTGGGACCTTAGCAGACAAGGAAAGAATAAATATTTTTAAAAGTGATGGCCAGCTTGACAAACATATGCCTCCTGTTTTTCGTGAATTTGCTATGAAGATGATGAGAAATGCTTTCTGGAAAATGTATGTAGACCAAGTTACCAGTCAATGAATAAGTAAAGACAAGGTGGTTTCAGTGTGCAGGCAGACACCGCCTCAGCATCGCAAATTTTTAAGCCCATTTTAGATAACAGATGCACATCCAGTGTAACACAGAATATATACACAGAATTCCAGTAAATACCCTGCAGCTCTTTCTTAATCCTTTATCTTTCCATAAGACAGAAACTAGATAAATCAAGATTAATCTATTAGGTTGCCCTAAAGTTCAACCAATTCCAAACATAGGATGTTTTGCAAATTCAAAGAGTTATTACCAATAATGCTGCCACAAGCCTTTTTAAAAATTCAAAAATCAGAAGCTGATCATTGCATTTTTATCATGCAAAAAAGTTTAAAGAGCCTCAATAACACAGTGTAAGATCAACAATTCAAACTAAATATAAATAATGAGAAAGTACTACCCTTAGAGGGTAACTCCAAGATACAATTAAAGAATATTTCTTATTTTCAAAATGAGGGATGTTTTTAAAACAGACTATTGCCAATAATCAAAATCAAGTAACAATCCAACAGTTATCAACACAACTGAAGGAAGTATCATACAAATTGTCCCCTTCATATCCCACCTCTAATGCTAATTTGCCTGGGTTTTCCAATGTCACTTTTAACTTGTACATGATCACACATCTAAGTGCTTCCATTCTTAATATTTGCATAAGTTCAAATGAAAAAAATAGAGATTTTGACACAAACATAGCTGTGCCAGGTAATGACCATTTAATTTACACTGATTATCTTCTCAATTGTAAATGTAATGGCATTGATCCCTCTATCTTCTCCATTGCTAAAGCTCACGAGTAACTTCAGCATGAAGAATGGAATTACACATGTATATTATTGATGGGAACAGAAGATCAAGTGCAGTACAAAGATGAGATATTGATCAATAGTCTATGTCTAGATGCTCATCAAACAAACCCTCAGAAAAAATAATCAGAAGAGTATGTTCTAAATAATGAAAGGTATTCTTCCCCAATCCACAAATATTTTAAGTAACACTTGATGTCATAAGTTAGGTTAGTTTTCCCAGTGACAAAAAAAAAGTTCAGATATGGGGAAACTTCACCTTGGAAAATTCCACTGTATTTGAACATCAGGTTTTTACTTTCAAAAGATATCCCACAGCCCAAGTATAGCACCAGAATGTCCTGTTCTCACCTTGCATCCAATTCTTTGTTCTTTTCATGTCTGTCTGTCCTGCAAAAACACTTCTAAGTTCCAGCTGGTGGTAAGGGTACTGTATAGGTCAAGGTCAAAGGACATGAACCAAACTTTTGAAGCTGAATAAAACTTTAAAATTAAATAATTGAATGCCTAAAGAATGCAGTATATATGGAGAAGAGAAAAAAATCACTCTCTATATTTTGTATTTTCTATATTCTCTCATCCCTCCAACAATACATATCTCCCTGATTGTACTAACTCTCACCAATATAGTACCAGCAAACTTATTCACTACAGGGAACAATTTTAAACACCTTTAGTTTTTTTATAAATACTCTATAATTTTTTTCTTCATTTATTATTGTAGCACAACCCTCCCAAGCTTTAGTACAAGTGAGATAAGAATAAATTTAAAAGGTTACAATTAAAAAATCAACTTCTACTTCTGCAAACATTAACATACACATGCAGTCTAACTACAGAGTGACCCCACAGATACCAGAGAGCTGCTCATCTGAGGCCAAAGTTTCCTACTGCAAGTCCCTCAGTGACAAAATCCAAGCCAAACATTTTATATCAGATTTATATGCATGAATATCTAAGGAGATTAAAACTACTCACATATATAAAACTACTTCAGGTGAGAGGAAAAAACACTAATCACAAAAAATGTCCACATTATCATTTCTAAAATACTTCTTTTCAATATAATACATTTCAGTAGATAACATTTTGTTAAATTCATAAATACTTGCTCAAAGTTAAATATATACACAGAGTACAAAGCATGTATTAAATTGTTATTGAAATATTTTTATGAAAGTAGTATTAGTTAAAATTGCACAATGAATTCATAGATCATAATTTGATTTAGATGACTGTGGTGGAAAATATTTTGAAGAAACAAAATATATTTATGTGAAAGACTACTCAAATGATAACTGAAAATATGTATTGAAAGGAACCAACTCATTTTTAAAAATAAGACCTTCAATATATTTTTTCAAATTATCCTTTTGTGAGGTTTGCCTCTGAATATAACATGATTACCCAGTCATATGACCTTGTGAAGAGATTAATCTCTAATAACACAAACACCGAGACCAGTTCTGACAAAATTGAAAATCAATCAACATTTAAGAAAACCTGTGAAATTCTTGAATATATAACACAAAAGACTCTTTTCTCTGACTAGTTTCTTTCAAAAATTGATGCTTCTTCCTTCATATAGAATTTTTGAGAATGAAGAACCAAACTCAAAACAGTCATATGAATAAAGAACAATAAAAAAAGGCAATGTTCATTTAGGGGAAGCAACATAAGTAACTGATGTAATTGTTCAGATTATTAGAAAAAAGCCCACCAAAACAGTGTTGTGCTTTCTTACACTAATAAGCATGAACTAAAAATCAAGGGGAAAAAAGAAAAAAAAAAAAGGTAAAAATAAGCCCTGAGGATACAGAATTCAAAAAGAAGCCTGAAGAAACTTAGTAAAATGCCCAAATGGAAAGTTGAGAAGAAAAAATTCATAGGACAGCCAGACAGCAAGGACTGTATCCTGGGAGCAAAGCAGTGAAATGATGCATGCAAATAAAAACTAATTGCTTGAAGATCTAGAAAGGACAGTATGAACAAACACATAGAAAAAAAATATCTGAAAATCTGGCACAAACATAGCGTAAAGTGTTGGCCTTTTCAGCAAAACAAAAGGTGTACCATTAGCTTCATGTAGAGGATAGTCTTCCAATTTTAAGTCACATAGTGGGTTTTCCTTTCAGAGATTTAGACTGAAAATTGTTGTAACCTGTAACTTCAGAATAGAGACAAGGTATACAAAATAGGGGCTTTCCAGAAGAAATATTCTGTCCTGGTGAAATACAGTAAAAATATAAAGCCTGAAATGTCTTAGGCTAAGAAGTAATAGGAAGAAGAGTACAAAAGGAGCTTCACGCTCATTTAAGCCAGAGATTTTTGTTTGGGTTTTCTGCCCACTTTCTCTACCCCTCTGATGTTGCTAAATTACAAGCACTATAGGTAAAGCAAGTTTAGCTGAAGTGATGAATGAGCAGAAAAAAAAGTGAGTAAAATTCCTGTAGAATGCAGAGACAGGAAATTAAATTCAAAGTCTCAGAAACCTTGGTTCATTTCTTTGTAAGAACTTCTGAAGCATTGCTAGTACACAATTTTTTTATTCATCAGTGATAGCAGTTTAAAATGATCTAATCCACAGAGCAAGAAGTTTAACTCTGTCAGAAGCTTTATTTTGATTGGAAAAAAAGAAGTATATTCATGTACATCATGATTGCTATAGAATATACTTATATTCAAGATTCACATCAATATTGTCTCCAGTGAAATCAAGGCTGACGTATGATAAGTTTTCTGTCCTTCTCAACATAGTTCAATATTCTACACATAACAAGTAGAATATGTTTCTGTTCCTAATTTGCAGATATACAAAGACATTAAAAAGCCCCAAATCAAAACAAGACAACTGATTCTGGCCACAGCTTAGTGTTGTGGTAAACATGGAACACAAAGACCCTAATTAGCCAGCCCAACCATGCATTAATAAATCAATGTTGAATATCCAAGAGGATGGGAACTTGCCATGACTATGTCAATGATTCATAGAGGATTATCCACACAGAATAAAGAAACACCTTCAAAAATGTGAGGTATATATTGTCTTTTTGAGCTAGGAGTTGCCTGTAAAGTGAATCATAACACACAAAAAAATTTAAAATTAAAATTAATATTAATTTCTCACTTACCATCTGTGGAATGGAGCTTAAGATAAAAAGCGTTTTGTAGATCAAAAATTTTGTGAACATACTTTCTGCTTTTCTCTATAGAGAACTGTACCAAGCATAAGCATCTTGGATCTCTTTGGTATCAGTAGTTAAATATATTAGTGTTTATACAGAAACCTTCTCCCATCTACTCCCTCAGTACCACCCTCTTATTTGAGCTAAAATCCCAGATTGGAAAAATAAATACAGGAGAAATTCAAAAGCAACCAAAGCTCTACTTATTATTTAATCACAGGGGCAGAAGCATAGGAATTTCTTCAGGGACTGCGTTCAGGACTTCTCCTTGATTCATCCAATATTTTTAGTGGGATAAAGCACCGTGTTTATGTACCTGAAGAATGATAAATTAAAAGTCAGATCTTGTGTGGATTTTGTAAATACTGATTGAATGTTTACTGCCATGAAATGAAGTAAGTCATAAAGCTTTTGACTTCACTGCTGTGCATATAAACATTTCTCCAACGACCAAAACTCAAACCAGGAATAGCTTGGTTGATAGTGTAGTGACAGCTACAATAACTTTCCTATTAACACTCGTAAGAAACAAGGACAATTTTATTTTTGTGTTGTGTTCCAGTTAATATCACCTTTATTCTGTAAGTAGCAGCAAAGTTTCCAAATTATGCCTTAATACCTAGAAAGTTCCACAGGTTGCATCAAGTTAAACACTCCTGAGAAATACCGAAATCATAGAATCATAGAAAGGTTTGGGTTGGAAGGGACCTTAAAGACCATCTAGTCCCACCCCTCTGCCATGGGCAGGGACACCTTCCACTAGACCAGGTTGCTCAAAGCGCCGTCCAACCTGGCCTTGAACACTTTCAGGGAGGGGGCAGCCACAGCTTCTCTGGGAAACCTGTGCCAGTGGGCAGCCACAGCTTCTCTGGGAAACCTGTGCCAGTGTCTCACCACCCTCACAGTAAATAATTTCTTCCTCATATGTCACCTAAATCTATCCTCTTTCAGTTTAAAACCATTACCTTTGTCCTGTCACTCCACTCCTTGATAAAGACTACCTCCCCATCTTTCCTGTAGCCCCCTTTAAGTACTGGAAGGCTGCTATAAGGTCTCCGCAGAGGCTTCTCTTCTCTAGGCTGAACATCTCCAACTCACTGTCTATCCTCATAGTGGAGGTGCTCCAGCCTCCTGATCATCTTTGTGGCCTCATCTGAACACTCTTGAGCAGGTCCATGTCCTTCTTATTTGGGGGCTCCAAAGCTGGACACAGCACTGCAGGTGGGGTCTCATGAGACTAGAGTAGAGGGGGAGAATCACCTACCTTGACCTGCTGGCCACACTTCTCTTGATGCAGCTCAAGGATACAGTTGGCTTTCTGGGATGCGAGCGCACATTGCTAGGTCATAGTCAGTTTTCCATCCGCTAACACCCCAAGTCCTTCTCTGCAGGGCTGCTCTCAATCCACTCATTGTCCAGCCTGTATCTGTGCTTGGGATTGCCTCCTTCCAGTCCCTGCCTTTGCTTTCTGCATCTTGGGTGGTGTGGCTGGAGCCCTTGTCTATGAAGACAAAAAAGTCATTAAGTACTTCAGCCTTCTCCATATCCCAGTTAACCAAGTCTCCCGTTTCCTTCTGGAGAGGATCCACATTTTCCCTTGTCTTTCTTTTATCACCGACATACCTATAGAAGCTTTTCTCGTTGGCTTTGATGTCCCTTTGGCTTTCCTAACTTGTTCCCTGGCTGCTCCAACAGATCCTCTGTGTTCCTCCCAGGCTATCCATCCTTGCTTCCACCCTCTGTAGGCTTCCTTTTAATGTCTGAGCTTGTCCAGGAGCTACTTATTCATACATGCAGGCCTCCTAGTGTTCCTCCTCTTTATCAGGATGCATGATTGCTCTTGAGCTTGAAGGAGGTGATCCTTCAATATTAACCGCCTTTCTTGGACCACTCTTCCCAGCTCTTGGTTGGCTTCTCGTCTATCCCCAGGCAGAGCTCCATGCACTCCAGCTGGTCACTGACAGAGGGAGACACCCCCTCCTCATCTCCTCTGCCTCTCCTTCCTAAAGAGCCTGTATCCTTCCATGCCAACACTCCAGTCATAGGAGCCATCCCACCACATCTCCATGATGCCAATACGATCGTAGCCCTGCAGCTGTGCACATGTCTCTAGCTCCTCTTGTTTATTCCCCCATGCTGTGTGCGTTTGCATAGAGGCATTTAAGTTGGGCCCCTGATGAAGATGACTTACTGGCTGCAATTCCTCTGTGCTGTTCTTGGGGTGCTCTCCTGCTGACCTGTGACCCCCCTCCAGGCTCTGGGCATCTATTGCTGGCACTGGCATCAAGCTGGTAGGAGTGGGATGGATTGAGGTTCTCCTCTGCCAGCACCTTTAGTTTAAAGCCCTCTTCACCAGCTTGGCAATCCTATGACTGAAGATGCTCCTCTTCTCTGGCAGATGGACCCCATCAGCTCCCAGCAGGCCAGGTTTCTAAAAGAAAGTCCCATGTCCCTGGCTGTGGTATGAATTCTGTAACCAATTGTTGATTTGCTAGATTCAACTGGTCTTTTCAAACCCCTTCCCTTTGACTGGGAGGATTAATGAAAAAATTACCTGAGCTCCAGTGTCCCTTACTGCCACTCCCAAGGCTCTGTAATCCTTGATACTCCTCATACTGTTTCTGGTTTAGCATTGGTGCCCACGTGAAATGACAGAAGTGGATAATAGTCAGTGGACTGTACAAGGCTCAGCAGGCTCTCACTGACATCCCCGATATGAACCCCCGGTAAGCAGCACAATTCTCTGGAGAGTGTGTCAGGTTGGCAGATGGATGCCTCCATACCTCTCAGAAGAATTACCTACTACTATCACCTGTCATCTTTTTAAATGCGCTGATTGTTATACAGGGAGCAGATCAGGCTCCCCATATGGGAGATTTAATCCCTCTTATTAAAGATGCCCCAACACATTGAGGAAATACTTGTAGGATTTTTTTTTATTTTATTTTATAACTGCAGTATTTTTAACTTCATACCATCAGATCATCCTTTCCCCTTCAGCCATAGGAAATTTGTTTGACCCACAATGATGGACTGATTTACTTCAGACATCATGTGGTTTATAAGGGTACCAACCTGTATTTTATATAAGGGAAAGTTTGCTCTTTCTCAATCCCTCATCACTCCTCAAGCTCATCTACAAAAACAGTGATCGCCACACAGACATAAAATTCAGACCAGGTCAGCAAGGCAAAACTCTTAGCTTTACCTTTTGTTCTTTGTTGTCCATTTCTGTCATCAAAACAGATTATACATATAGCACGCCTAGCCTGAAAAATGAAAAATTAAGAACATGCAACAGAATATGGAATAGAATGGAAGCAAGAAAAAGAATCTATGCCTGAATCCTGACATATCTGAAATTATGGCAAGGAAAAAAAATATTAGCTACAGTAGAAAAGAAAATTAATTTCAGTAAAGTTTAACTTGTAACACCTGTTTTAAAAAAGCATTTTAATAATTTTTCCATGGACCATAGGGAAATACCCAAATATTCAAAAACTATGTTCATGTTTGACTCTGTGCTCACAAGAAAGAGTTAGATTTTTTGCTGTTTAAAGGAGCATTTGCAACGTTCAGTCAGGGTAATAATGATTTAAACCATTACTCCAGTAGCACTTAATCAAGGGATGCTGTAACTTCTGCATAATGACTTCAAGTTTTCAAACAACACTGTCTCCCTTTCTCAGACTGAAACAAAAGTGGAAGCAGATAGAAACCAATACTTTATAATTCTTACTTTGGAAAGCATCCTTAAGTTAGAGGAAAAGGAGTTTCCCATCTCAGATCCGTTAGTGGTTGGAAGCAAACAATACATCATGCTGCCTCTTGAGTCTAGAGGTGATATCAGACAAGAACAACAGAAAAAAACCATGAGTTGCCAAATATGTATTTTGGCTTTCTGATTTTATTTAGTTGTCAAGAAGCTGCAAGAATCTGAGAGCAGCCCTCTTAAAGGATAACAACTCTTGACAGTAAATACTTGTCTTTCTTCAAATTGTTTTCCTCTTTCTGACAGCTTTCCAATCTTCTCCAGAATTAGCTTGAATTGGTTTTCTTTCCTTACAGTTCCAGTTTTCTTCAGGCTTGTGGTTAGCTGAAAGACAGTATTGTCTATGGTATACTACTTACTGACTACTACAGAAAAAGCTGACACTACAGCCTACAATAGTATCCCACAGTCCAGCATATGTGGCAATTAATTGACCTGGCCCCACTGTTCAGTCCATGAAAGGAATTGAGAAGGTGGGTGTGATACTTCCAATGGCTCCAGTACCTCGGGGTAACGTTTCAGGACCTCCATAGCTCAAGCATCAGCCCTGCTATTTGTTCTGTATGACATTAGGTCATGAGAGCTGTGAGTTTTGCATTACAATGCCTTACCCAAATAAAAACCTTAACAGTAGGGCTCATCAGTTTCCAGCTGGCTTCTAGTCTCTGCCACACTCTCCACAGGCTTATGAAACAAAGGAGATATTTGCCTCCACCTGAAGAGCAGTCTACCCAAAAGGACCAGGCTTCAGGGACATAAACACCTGATCTAAGAAATTGTAGTTAGAAAGACACTTTTCAGAATTACAACTGATACAGAAATTAGACATTTATTTAGAAAGTCAGGACAATAAGTATGTGAGGTAAAATGGAGAAAAATCCATAGTAAGTAATTTACTAAAATTTATCATAGAATGGTAACATAGTCAGTTTTCCATCCACTACTACCCCCAAGTCCTTCTCCACAGGGCTGCTGTCAATGCAATCTCTGCCCAGACTGTATTTGTGCTTGAGATTGCCCTGACCCATGTGCAGGACCTTGCACTTGGCTTTTTGAACTTCATGAGGTTTGCATGGGTCCACATATCAAGCCTGTCCAGGTCCCTCTGGGTGACATCCCTTTCCTCCAGCATGTTGACCACACCACACACCACATAAAGGACACTGCAAAAATCAAGCAGATGATGTACTAATGGTAAAGAAGCAATGTGAAAACATAAAAGCAGAATACAGCATGAAACATAAACAGCTGTATCAAATATTCAGTAACAAAAGGGTGAAACTGTAGGACCACATTATCAAAAAGCCCGGGAGCACCCTTGGTTTCAGTGGAAATAAAATCCTTTACTGCATCTGGAGAATCTAGTTAGTAACATTTGCAGGACAGCTTAAATAAATTCACATCACTGCAAATAGCAATCAAGCTCATTGATAACCTTGTTCATATTCAGCCTATAGCAGTAAAAATCCAAAACACAAGGTAAGTGTCCACAAAAGAGCACTTAATTTAAATTTTGATATAGACTCTCTTGTAGTCTTAGCAAACATGAAATATACCCCCTGCATTTTAGGAGGGAACATAAGAAAACATTCAGTATTCCAGAAAGAAGTAGAAAAGCAACTTCTACACGTTTTCTAAATAAAAGGGGAAAACTGTTTGGCAATAGATTTCTGTTTAATTATCATGAAGACTTTATTACATTATATCAAAGATATCAATTTATCCCAAGTTAAAAGGAGGTAGTGTGACTAGATAAAGCTTCCTGGGGTTTTTTGGTGGTTTGTTTTGTTTTTTTTGTTTGTTTGGGTTCTTTTTAATCATGGTAAACAAGATAAGAAGTAACTTAGAAAAAAGGAAGTTTTGAAACAGCTTTTTTTTAAAGCAGTGTATTATTTTCTGTGAAAAAGCAAGCACATTAATAATGATTCAATCTTATTTTGTAAAGGGAGTCTCTGTGATGCGGAATTGCAGCTACGAATCTTACTTGGTACTGCTCGGCCTTTTATTTTGAAGCTTCTGGTTTCTTATTAAAGAAAATGCAAATCGCTCTGAAAGTGTTCTCCGTGTACAGGAACAGGCAAATCTCCCAGGGAACAACCTACATCTCTCAGGCTGTGACCAATCATTTGGCAGTTGAAATTAAAAGATACTACAAAGTCTCAACTTTTTAGAAAAACAACAAGCTCAACTTCAGAAATATAAATTGACAAGTACTTGGGTTTTATTTACCATGGAGGAAAACAAATTCTTTCTTACTTTTTATATTTTCTTCATACTGCGAAAGATCTCTGGCATTTCTAGATGAATAGTATGCAGTGCCCTGAGGGTACTTCTATTTGTATGATTATAGGTGGCTTTGAGAGCACAAAGGGAAGCGGAGCAGTTCTATCCTGGGTGGACTATGAACGAGATGCCCTGTAATACAAACGGAGGCACCCTGAGGGCACCACTGAATTTGTGTGTGTGTGTCTATGTATCTCTGTGTGCACGCTTTAAAACATAACCAGGGCAGAACTCTTTAAGATGAACTGATCTCTAAAGGTTGAAGTCTTTAAAGGACTTTTTTTTTTTTTCCAGATGCCTTGCTTTGCTTTCAGCATTATCAGTTTCTCTGATAACAAAACTACCTTTGTTTTTCTAATATATTCAAGGCCTTATGGTTTGAAAAATTTTCCTTTACAGTGACTGATTGTCAAACTTGTCATAAAATGCAGCGTTAAGAAAAGTGATTACATTTAAATGAATTAAAAAATAGCTCTTCCATTGAAATTCAAAAGATTGTCTAAAATACTTGTATTGAAAGTAAGCACCTATATTTTAGCTTAACTGTTTCCTTTTGTTTCAAGGGTAAGAACCAACATTTACATTGGGATTGTTTGATATTATCAATGTAGACTCAATTTTTCCCAGCTTTGGAACAGCTGAAGAATTTTCTGCCATCATTGTAGGTATTTGTTAACTAACGTTTGTTCTACCCAAACAAATAGAACCAAAATATAAATTCCCATACTGCTATAAAAAATTATATTTTTCTAAAAGAATTACTTATTTACATTATCAGAGTGTTCAAATAAATCCTACTGAAAAATTAAAGTGGCTTTAATGTTCTTTGTAATACCACAAAATAGCAGGATAGGAAAGAAGGTGGGTCTGATCTTGCAAATATCTGCACTAATAGGAGCCTGACTCCTACAACTAATTCAATATGAATGGAAAAAAAAATAAAATCACTCCATGTAGCATACACAACATTGGAACCCAGGTGATACTCTTCCTATCTTTGATGTAGTCTGTGAACATGGACTTCCACTTTATTTCAAGCATAAGTGCATGCTTTTTATCTACCAGTACAGACAAACAATAAAACTAATGTTTTTCTTTGCTATCATGACCTAGGCAGCTGTTGACTTGCAGAGCTCCAACATGATCTTCTTGTATCTTGATCTAACTGTACACAACCATGGGTCTTTCTACTAAAGAATAATTTGCATGCTTTAAGTATTTATGATTTAGTTTACTTAATCAACCAAGGTGAGTTCATTTCAAAATCATCTAGTTTTTACATAGGCCTAGAGGACCCAGTAATGCATCCTCTGTGAACAGAAATACACACATGAAACACTTTGTGCCTTCAGGCTGCAAAAGGCCATGAAGGCACAGCTGTTATTGATAGTGGCTAATGGTGGCATGCTGTTGATAAGGTACCTCAGAATATCTAAAAGACATTTAAGAATGAAGCAGTTTTAGGACTACACAAGTAACAACCATCCTTCTAAATTTATTTAAATCATACAACACAACTGTTAGTCAAAGAATCTGGACAAGAAAACTTTATGCCAAACTTGGGATCAACCACCATGAATGTAACTCAATTACTTTTAGATGAAAAAGCAAGATAGGAATGTGGATTCTTACAAAGTAACTGACTGCTCCTATAAGAACGTTGAACAGTTTCTAGAACATGAGAATAGTGACAACAAAAGCAGACAGCTATTCCTTTGCTTTGTGTTTTTATATTAACAAATTAGTAAAGCAGCATGAGAAGTTTTGTCAATATCTCCGATTTCAATGTTTATTCATTCAGAATGGTGCCATTTGCATTCAGCTATAATGTGCAGAGATTAGGAACAAAACGGGCATTAATTCTCCCTTTCATTTTTCTGATTCTTTGTTAAGTGCTGCATTTTTCAGTTTTCAGAGAGTTTGACACATTGATTATATATCCATTAACATGGATGGACTTCAGTGGCATAGGACAATCACTGTGAAATACAGTGAGCTTAGACAGACATGCTTAATTACTGTTTTTCCCCATACGACAGACTTCCTAAAAAGGTATAGAAGTTTATTCACAAACCCTAAGGTTTTTTTTGATTTTGCTCAGTTTATTTTTTTTCAATCAATGAACAAAATATGTCTTTAACTACCAGATTTGTCTTTTAAGACAAAAGGTCAGTTACCTTCAACTCCATAATAGTATGGAATAATAGCACTTCATTTTATCTGATAGCAAACACAGCCCAAACCAGCATTCATCGTATTTTCAAGCTGTTTATTTAAAATAGCCTGGAACTTTGAGTCACAATATACTTTTTAAAATAGGTAGACAAAGGTTTTGCTCATTTTGGTTGAAATTCATTCTGTGCAGAGTTCTCATTCATATCTCCTAAAATTTAAACTAAGCTTTTCCCTCTCCCCTTAGGGAATGTAATTACTATCCTTCATTTCTAGTAGTTCCCATGATGTGCCTGTCTTCTAAATAGGGACTAATGCATTATCTGTGCCCCAAGGAATTTATATTAGCAGATAAACCATATTATTGTCTGTAAAATGAATGATTTTGAATAATAATAAAAAAAGATGCTAGGATGCAATTACTATGTTCAAGAGGACACATTTACTTCTGTTTAAATTGATGTTGAAAAATTCTGGATGTTTAATGGCACAGTTCAGCTAATAATATGCTACAACAGGAACTATATTCGTAAAGTCAAATGTAATTTGCATACAGATAAAATATCTGTTTAAACTACTGTCCATATTCTAAAACAGAAATTATAGACTGATATTTGTTTCTGGTGTGACACAACCGCGGATATGGACTTAAACATTTCCTTGATACTCAGTCACATGTTAAAAATCTATGCTGTATTTTTTTATGCTTCCTAACTCAAATATGCTAGAGATTTTTCCAACACACCAATGCTGTCACATGTGACTGAAAAAAAAAAGACAAAACCAAAAAAAGACCCTCCCTCCCTCAAAAGTCCAAAACAAAACAAGCCCCAACCAAACCCAAAGATACATTGAGTCATTTTACAATATTTAAAAAACTCAACTACAGCAGTTGGTAATTGCAATAACTACATACCATTTCTGCATTATAATAAAAATAGCTAATGCAGTATATTAGCACAGACCCATATAGATAGGTGCAATTTTTTGAATGAGATAAAGCTTTTAATTATTTAAGCTTGCTGCTCTGTTTCATAATATATTCATTTTACACATATATTTAGTGCTCCTGGCTGCCTGTATTTATTTGATAAAGCAATATATTCTTCCATTTTCATGCTAAACCTCTCCCTCTCTTTTTACATAACTATTAGGAGGAAAGGTATGAAAATGGATCTTCATGCTTGCTGACCACAGGTGAAGATGATGTGCATTTAAATGGCAGGATGGAAGATACAAGACAGACATCAGGAGAAAAGAATGCTAAAAAGTTATCTAAGAGGTGGTTGAAGACTCCATCATTAGCAGATATTATGAACAACTTAATAGTATCAGGCAGGTATCAGTGGTATCTGATTCTGAGGCAGACAGACAGACTGGATGATTGCTGGAAGCCACAGACCTATTCCTTACCATTTTTCGTGAATGTAAGTTTTAGGATAGATTCTACCTTCTTAATTACAGCAAGATATGGTTTCAATTGAATATGGCAACAAAGGTTTTACACATAAGACTAAATACAATTTAAAATAGTCTTTTATAATAACAGTATGAAACCTCACAGATCTTATTTGCAACTTTTTGTTTTGTTTTCTTTAGACTGCCTTGTGTCACAGCTAGAAATACTTGATCACTCATGCAAAACCTCGACTTGAAATTCTTCATTTTCAGGAAGCATTGATGTGCTGTTTTTCTCATATACTAGAAAAATGTTAAGTGAATTGACCTGTACAGGTTTCATTTGAGTGGACCTACGACAGCTACAATTGCAGTACAGTTTCAATCCTGACAACACATCTGTATGTTTTCAAATACTGTAGTCTAAGGAGCATCAGCATATTTTTTTTTGTTTGCTTGTTTTCAGATTCTGATTAACCGTTTACCTCCTTCTTCCACAGTTACTTTAACACATTTCAACCAGAATTAGCAGAATAGTCTTCACAATGAAATGTGCAGATTTATTCTACCACCCTGACTGCTGAATTCTTTTGTATTAGAATGAATGGCACCTGTAAATTGACTTGTATGTCTTTCCTATTATGCATAAAACACCACCACATTTCAGGATATTTTTTGTGTATTTTCTATGCATTCATATTCCAAATTTATAATAGGGGCAAGCTCCTTCCAGAAACTGCTGCTGATGCTGAATGGGTGGGAAACAAGATGACGTCAGACATGGCTGATTTAAAACTTCAAGTCTTCTCTTACATAAGAGACAGGTTTTGGCCCTGCATACTTTGAGTGACAAAAATTCAATTTCGCCTATACTACTGGAAAGCCTTTAGCTGCCTCTATAACAGGATAAAACATTTTTTTTTAAAAAAAAAAAGATATAACCAAGTAAAAGACAGCAAACATGCTCTCTACATTGGAAACTGAAGCAGAATACCAAGTTGTTTTCTTGGACTAGATGAAGACAACATTTGCCAAGCTCCAAGGCATGTGCTATGTGACACCTAACTCCTTAGATCACAGCAAAAGCTTATTTAGGCTTCTATTTGACCAGTGCAGGGTTTAAAAGCAGTTGAAATAAAATTGCAGTCAGCCATTTAATCTATGTTCCAATTTGATCCGTCTTCCTAGTTTCATAGTCAGTGGTGCTTAGGATCTGTTATCAGAACTGCAAAGTCATACAAGTAGAGTGCCTCTCACATTTCTTTATAAAAAAATTAGTTAATGCTAAAAACCATTTTTTTCAAGTCTTAAGGAAAACTTCAAGCACAAACATAATCTATATATTCATATACATGCATGTGTACATGTACATGTAGAAACTACTGATTCTTCACAGTCATATTTCTATATAAAGATTAATATATATTCCTATATTCCCTTCAAAGGTTTAGCAGGATCTAGTGTCTTTTGTGCAGAGATGAGTCCAATGTTTTTACTTTGTAAAAATGAAGCTATTCTATAGACAGTTACAGTAAGGCCATTTGACACACTTCAAACAGGTGACTAAGTTAAGAGAATTATTTAAGCATAGAGATTTTAGCCTTATTTCTGGGATTAGTTAGTTATCTTTTGGAATTTGATAAGGAATATTTGAATATTGTTGGACAAGAATTTCTTCCAACAATCTTTGGACAAGTGGAGGTAAACAGTCTTCAAGAAGGGATTAAGTCCAAGGATGCTCTGTAAGAGTGACTTAATTAAAAAGGCTTAAGAGAAGAAATGCTTTAATACAGGAAATGAGAACCATTTGACCCCTAAAGGTTTCCTGAAAGTTATCACTTCTTTGAAGATGAGTGATCAATAAAAACTCAAAGAAGGAATTATCTTTAAAGATGTTTTAAGAGCTGCTACTGGTAGAAAATAAGGAAAGTAACTCATGTTGTACGAGCTTCAGGTGCCATCCAAAGCATCACACAGAAACACTGAGGTGCCGCACACAGCAGCAGCTCAACCCTGAGCCTAGACAAGTTCTTCCATCTTCCGAGGACTACAAAGAATTAAATGCAAGATCTCTTAAAAGTGATACACACCTTTTCTTTCTGTCATTAGTTTGTCTTTGCTTCCTTATGGTACATTCACAGCTGCACACCTACACTTTCATCCCCACATTGGTCAATACCTATAGCTCATGGGATTCATCTTATCTTAATGAGACTAACAAGGAAACCAGAGCCAGCATGGGCTTTCTGGTCCAGCATTGCTACAGTTCTGCAACATAACAATAAAGCTTAGATGTCAATAAATCAGAGAACTTATACCAAAACCAAGGTAAACCCCTGGATCTCTAAGAAATTATCTAGAATATATAAAAACTGAGAAGTAAAAAAACCAGAGGAAACCAATGGCAGCCAGTACTAATTCATGGAACCGAACCATCCAAGTTATTCTGTTCTAGCTAAACTAAGTTTACTAAAACCATTACAAATGCTGGTGAAAGCACTGAATGAGGGAGACACAAGGAGAGAAAGAGGATGCACTATGGGATTAAATTAAGCCAGTTAAAACAGAATAAAGCAAATGGCTAAAAAGCAACTAGAAATAATGAGACCTGTATTGAAGCCACCCTGACAATAGGAAGTTACCAGGAAATAACATATTAAACTGTAATGACACTATTGTAATGGATACATCTCAAGCACAGTAAGAGAAACAAATGGACAAAACCAAATACAGATACAAATCAACTACCTCAGTAACAACCACATCTTCAGCGTCGGTCATATGAAAATGCAGAAATGCGATTTATTGTAAAGATTCCAGTGACAACTTGTGCATATGTGACCTGGAAGAAACATTAGCCCAACATGTATTTAATCTGATTATGGAAGTGCTGTCCACTGCTTTCCTGGTACAGCTGGATGGGCAAAAATTCCAACTCCAAAGAAGCTGATCAGATCAACCTCAGGCAAAAATATATCCCAACTTCCTTGCTAGAAATATACTCCTATTCTGTGAATCATGCAGAGGCATTTGCATAGCAAGCACACAGTCTTGAACATGCAGACCCTTGTGAACCGTTTATAGTCATGTGGAGATCAGCTGCCACTGTTTGTCATCTGTATTTCTGAAAAATGTCATATATGCGTCTGTTGATGTACTGAAAATTGTTTTCAAGGAATTAGTCCCCTGCAGTTTGAAACGAATGATTTCAAACTGTTTTGTAGCAAGCTGACTTGACACTGCAACAGGCAAATTGTGTGAACTATTTGTTTCCTCAAAGGTAGCCTTTTTGTGTGTCCAAGCGCAGGAGAGACGAGTGTCTATACCACAGCTGCACTGTTTAACTTGCCAAAACTGGGAAACGTGCATGCAAATACAATGCATTTGACTACTCCCAGTGTTATCTTCCAGCTACACATGGTCCTAAAGAGACAGGAAAAAAAAAAAAAAATCTTTTATCCCACTCTAAATCCAGATTAGAAAAAAAAAAGAAAATCTCGTCCACTCTTCTCTGGAGATCCTTATCTCTTTTCCCAAGGTTTCCCCAGCAGGGGAGTGCTGGAAACCCTGGGGCTGGGAGTGGGGAGGTGAACTCCTATCACTGCACACAGGGAATGGTAACTTGCTAAGACCTAGTTGTAGATCAGTGGCTAGAAATTTTAAGTTTTAATAACATTTTGCAAGTGTCTAATATTTCAGTTTACTTGCTCTATTGCTGCTATTGATCCTAAATTTATAGTTCACTGATTGCCAGTTGATTACAAGTCATTAATAAATTCATAAAGCATTTTGATCCTGATGTTGGTTTGAGCTGTTTGAACTGAGTGGTTTTTCCCTGCGGCTGAGGCTCCTACTGAGTCAGTAGATACCACACCACCTGTTCTGAGGTCCTCACTCAACTCAAGCACTTTGTCCAGCTACTTTGGACCCTTTTTTTCAGGGCAGAAGTTGTATTAGGCTAGCCAAACACGTAACACATGTAACACTGACAAAATTTGCATTTTATTACACAACAGAATAATCATGTCATAGACACTATTTATTTATTTTAACCTGCAGAGAACAGGAAGTTCTCTTGACTGGACACCATTTTATCAAATTTCAGTTGCAGATACAGCCTCAGAAGTAACAATGTTGCCAGTTTAACTGTTTTTCCAATTTTGTTTTTCCTGCCTATAACCTTCAAACAATATTTTTAGTTTTCATTAAAAATAGATTTAGTTGTATCAAAAACATTTTCAAAGCTATTGTTTTGGAAAAGGGCATCTTCCTCCCATCACTTAACATTGAAGTAAAATGCAGTAGAATAAAAAGCTCACCATATATTTGGTAAAGTAAGGGTACTTTTACTTCTCATACTTCACTTAAACTAGAGAACTGGAAGTTACATGTATACATTTCTATTCATAGACCAAAACTCAATATTACAAAAGTAAGAAATACTTGAAAGCAGAACTTTATGTTTGTCAGAAATGGGACAACCTGTAAAAGCCAGAAACAGCTCTGGGTGTTTCTACCCAGTCACTTATGGCATCGAGTCATCTTGTAAAACAGCAGCTGACTATATTATAACAGCATTTCAAGACTTTTCCTAGTAAAGGATTTAAGCTTGTCCTTTTTCTCACTTTCATATATGTTATAAATGATATTTCTTAGGATTAGATATTGGCCCTAGCATTTTTTAGGATTTTGTTTTACTGGCAGATAAAACCCAAATAATTTCAATCAACCATAAATAAAGACAAATTATTTTTCTTACCAAAGCAAATAAAAAGTCAGTCATGTGGGGACAAACAATATTAGGTGTTTAATTTACAGGAACTTGTCACTATTGGTGAAAGACTAGATTGACAGTATGATACACGTACTGGATAGAAAAGTCCCCTTGTGAAACAAATGGATCAAGTTTTTTCCATCCCATTTCAGTTTTTCAGCATTTTGACTCTTAGGTAGAACATCAGCAATGTAATTCCCATCACTTCTAACAGACACATTAACTTAAAGATGTGTTTCTCTGATGGTTGTGATATGTTTAAAGACTGAGATTCCAGGCTTTTTCCCCCCAAACCCATAGATTTCTAAAAGTATGTCTTTTGAACTTCGACAAAAATACTGTAATATCTCCTTGATGAAACTAGATTTTCATTCATCAAATAAGCATCCATTTACATATGGTTTGTCAAATTAAATACCAACATTACAAAATAACATTTAAAATTCTTTGCATTTAGGACTTTGAGTCTGATATGTACTGGCCTGTCACAAACCAGTTCATGAGATTTATCCCTAGTTTCCTTTAATAAAAGTTAGCAAGGTTGATTTAGCACACGATTCACTCCATTCACAGAAAGGTATGACCTTTTATACCAACACAGCTGCACCTGAAGAGGATTGCTGCTCAAAGCTTAAAACAAAAAACTTGAACATCTGATCACTGAGATATTTAGATTTTACAAGTAAAGGCTTCCACGCTTCCACTAGGTACCTATTTGGATCACAATAATTTTTGAAAAAACGTAAAATATTTAAGGCTTTTAATATAAAACTTTTCATTAAAAAGCTTTATTTTCCAACACATTTTTTATTTTCTGACATATTTTTATATAAAAATATTAAGCATGAGGAGGAAGAAAAGAAAAAGAGAGAGAGAAGCACCTGGAAGTAGAAACTCTACATAGATCATCTTCTCTCCTGTCTGAGAAAAAGTATTTGCTCTAAGCATCACTGTAGAGATTTACTGTTTGTTTTTCTTGGAAAGTTAACATTTCAAGAGAATAGCACTCTGGACTGGACTAACAGAAGAGGCTGTGAAGAGAAAATTATTAATTGAAAAGGTTATGCCTAGCTGGACTGAGAATACATATGCAACCTCTCTGTCAGCTTTTTTCTGCAGCAAAGACAGACTAGGTTCAAATATATAGTAATATCTAAAACTGATCAAATACATTTTAGTCCCTACTCTAAATATTGGGAGAGAGGGAGGAGATTTAACTATGTTTCTTACATACCCTAAACAGCACAATTTTTCTCACAGAGCTACCAAGTTTAGATTGAAAACAAAAGCAAAAATCTTGAAAAAGAAAAAAAAAAAAAATCACAAAATCAGTGTGCATATTTCATCAACAGCTTCTGAATCTCTAATTATACGATTTTTCCAGGAATATCTCTTCCCCATGTTGATTTTCCCTCCTTGTACATCACTCAAGCTGTCAAGGTAGACATCCACTACTAGTCTATTGCTCCAGGCATGGCCACCCTTAACACACTGACTCTCTTCTAGTCCTAAGGCACCATCATCTAATGCAGACTGAATGATTTTGGGTCTATTTTAATGTCAGAGAATAAAAATAAAAATTAGGAGGAGCAGAGAAGTCCTCAGATTTCCTACCTACTCTCCTCTGCTCACTGCAAGCCCACTAGCCATAATGTTCTCTTAAATCATAGAAATCATAGAATAGCTCAGGTTGGAAAATTTTCTGGGACAACCTTTCATGGACAAGAGAGCCTCGATGAGATTATCTAGCACCCTAAGCAGCTGTGTCTTGAAAACCTCTAGTGATAGGGACTCTGCTATGTCCCTGGGGAGGCTGAAGAGTATGAAAGTCTTCAGACTTTTCACTTTACCCAGGGGAATACAATAGAGATTGCAGTTATAATTATATCCTTACTCAAGATACATTGAATATACTACTGTTGTCCAAAGAGGCACATAACAACAATAATATTTCATCATACTGGGGATACAGTCTTAAATTAAGCAAAGCAAGTCATACAAAGAAGTCAACATGTTTCTTGTTCTAATTTATCAATAGATGTAGACAAAAAGCTCCTTTTCCTCTAGAGATAACTACTCAGAGGGGTTATAATGTGTAATATTAAGGTAATCAGATCAGCTGACTGCAAATAACCAGCAGTCATCCAGAAAATTAACATCTGTCTATTACTTCTAAAAGTAAAATTGGTTCTACTATTTTCTAAATATGTCAACATAGATGATTCGCTTCACCTGTTTTTACCTCAGTCTTCTCCACTACAAGAACTAAGAAACAGATAATTTAGTTTCTCTGTGAAGAACTAGGGTACCTGAACAGGGCTGTTGCCCCTTAACTGATAAGCAGTTTTAATATATTTGGTGTCCTCTTCCAGAGGAGAAACATTAGAATAGGTTTCTTGGGAGAAAAATATTTTATAAAAAAAGATCAAGTAAAATAATTTGATGTCTGAAATCAAACATATGATAAGAAAAATCTGAGCTTTGAAATTCTGTTTACATTTATGGAGCTACTTGGTGGCAGTGAGGTGCATATCCTTCAATCAAAAACACTAATGCTTCATGTTTTGGGGGGAAAACCTGTACTTCTATTAAAGTACTTATATGACCTTAAAGAAAAACATGAAAAAAACCCCACCCCCACAAATATAAAAAACAGTCAACCAGCAACAGTTCAAGAGTGTCTTTGCCTGATTGCCTTAACTTGGTTTCTTTTCTGAGCATCAAGATTTTTGTCATCCTTTCTACAAATAGGAACTTTCTCAGTGGGACCATTTGTGGGTCTTCTGCATATAATTACTGAACTTTATTGATATGGTTTAGGTGTTTTTTTCAAATGAGAAAACCCATTTATTTCATTTTCAAAGGAGAAAAAACCCATTAAACTATGTCCACAAGAAATCCTATTTGTCATGCCTTCCCTGAAAGTTTGGAAATATAATAATATGCTTTTTACTGTAAAATGAATTGCTAGACATAATAAAGATCCTCTGGTTGAACTTCAATATTCTTTTCATTAGGCAAAAAGGGAAGAAAGAAAAATAACAAAGCACCATTCAGTAAGATTACAGCATAACGTTTGCCAGAGAAATGAACTCCAGTAAGCAATTGTCTTCAAGATGGTGAGATCCCAGCTGTTCACCCATTTGGATCAAACTGATGAGCATGTAGAAAAATCACACAACTGTGCTGCCAAACATTTCCCACTGCTCCAAGCACAGAGCCAACTGAGCTGCTGAAACCATAAGGTGATGCTCAAAATGAGCTCATTCACAATGTGCTTCTCTCTCCTTCTTGATGTTTGTGAGAGAGCATGTATTTTGGCACTGAGAGACTTTGAGACACACAGAAACAGATAAAGAAAAACTAATTAAGCTCTCTGTATGCTTGCAAGCATTGCTAGTGATTGTAAGCAGCAAAATATCTTGCTCACCAGCCACATTTCAAAGAATCCCAGAGGGCTACTGCTATCACCCAGGTAGAAGAAAGGAAGGAAGATTGGAAGTGTGACCAGCTGCATTGTCTATTTGCAGTGGAGAGATGGGATGCAAGGAGGAAGGAGATGAAAGGAAACATTGTATTAGGTTTCACAGAAGGACTGTTAGAACAACTGTTAAAAAGAACAGTTTGTTTAGTGCTCTAACCACAAGTGATGCTAATAGACATCATTTTCCATAATCTTCATGTGATCTTCTCTAATTCTCTCCCCTTTAATGCTACTTAAAACAGTTATTTTAACATCATCTTGTAATTTCTGGATTTTGGATTGTATGCATTTCCCTCAATAGGAAAAAGCTATCACTTTAGTAGACTGTAGGCATCATCTTTCCATTATTTCCTAACCTTTGAACTCTTGCCTTTATGTAGATTTCAGAGGCCATCTCTGCAGCTGGTTAGAATGGTAATGAGTGAAGAAAACCACCTCCAGACAATAGCTGAAACTCATAATTTAACTCAGACAGGACCTTATGTCTTTTGTCCTTTCCTTATTTATAGCAGTTCCTTTGCTCTAAATCTCTTTGTGCTTCTACTTTTCTAACACTGGGAAAGTTTAAGAGAACTGATTAATGAGATGGTGTAATTTTTTTTTTTTTTTTTTTAATTTGTACTTCAATTATAGGTGCATTCTGTTTACAGGCAAGAGAAAACTGACAATTATTCTATCCTGCTCACAGGGGAGACAAACAGAATCACTTAGAGCTTTGCCACAGAATGGCAGAGAATCCAGACCATTATAAAGGAATCTCAGATTTTACAAGAACATATCTCCTAGTGCTGTACACTTGTTAAGTACAGCACTGTTTGTAACAGATATATGGGTACATGTGGGTACCAAAGCTGTCCTTGTAATCTGGAAAAAAAAAAAAGAAAACCACAAAAAAACTACCCTTATGGGTTTTATGCTCAGCAGTAAAAGGGAAAATAAGGGGTTTTAGGATGGTTAGCCATTTTTTGCTTGGAAATTGGCTGGGCATTGGTTTACCCATGGGAGGTGGTAAGTGATTGTCTTGACACCACTTGTTTTGTTCTCTATTCTTCCACTTATTCATCACATCCTAAGCTTTTTTTTTTTTTTTTTTTTTTTTAAATTTTGACTCCCAGGTTTTCTGGGTTTTATTCTTCCTTTCCTCTTCCCTTGTCCCACTGGGAGTGGGGGTGGGGGGACGTCAGCAAGCCACTGTGTGGTGTTTAGCTGCCCAGAGTTAACCCACAACAATATTAGTTAACAGCATTAGTGAAAAACCTAGTCTCCTTTTGATAACAAGTTTTTGGTGAGAGAGGATTGAAAGTGTCATAATAGTTTATGTGTAGACAAATACATATATTTTAAAATTGAATATTAAATGTTTACTTAAATTAATTTTCACATAGAAAAATTATTTTTGTTATATCTTAGGACAAAATGTGCCGTTAGTAGAAATTTTGATGACAGTAATATCTAATTTGCTGACATAACATGCTTCCTTATTCCCTCTCTTTGGTTTTAGTTTTGAAATTTATTTCTACTCTTTTTTTGACAATGGGGCACGAACATGCTTGCCCAGTTCTCTTAGGTAGAGCCTTGTAATATGGCAATGTATGATGTAGAAAAAATATTTTAAGTTCATAAACTTTCATAGATGAGCCCTCAACTTCCTGATTTTTTTTTTTTTTGGTACTATTTCTTGCCACAAAAAAAAAAAAAAAATCAGTGGAAACAGAGATATCTGCTATAACAATTTCTCTATAAAGTAACTTAAAATCAGGGTGAAGTATTTGATACATGTACAGAGATTACATCCTGCTCAAACTGCACAATGAGTAGCTGCTAATGAATGGAAAGTAATGACAAATGAGACACTTCAAGGAAAAATTTGCTGTTCCAAACCAGAAAACTCACATTAATTTAAGTGAAGGTTTTTCTTCACTAGAGACTCTAGCATTAGTTTCTGCAAACATTACTGAGGGGCTGTTGAGATGCAGTAGTGGGGAAAGTTTGAAAACTAGTTAGATCAAGTCCTATTTGCATTAGTGAAACTACTGCTACTGGTAGTGAGATTGCATGACTACATTTTGAGTAACTGAAATTAACAGCCCTTCAAGGTTTTGGAGTTTTGATTTTTTTGTTTGTTTTAATGTAAACAGTTCCATCCCTCAATTCTGTGTTACAAAAATACAGAAATAGGGGTTTGCCTCACTATATTCCTTCAGCACCAATGCAAATTTTCCACATATTCTCAAAACTAAAAGACAGGAAATTTTCTCTAACTCCAAAGTAAATGACAGAGTTAGACGTTCTTTTCAAATATGAGTATTGGTATGGAAGAATAATGTAGAAACATAAGAGATGACAGAAATGTGTAGTTCAGATGACACAATTCAAAGAAAGCATAGTAGCAAAAATATGAGAAAGCTTACTAAGAACACTTGCTAGCCTAACATGCAGAATGAAATTTAGCACACCAGAAAAAATGGTTAATTGAAACATTTGATAGTTGTGGCTGTTGGGTTCATTCTGTGATTATTTAATCACTTCCCGTCTAGTCATCTAATTTTTGCCCCTTTTCCACGAAATAAAAACTTCCTAAATTTCCTTAGAAGAGGTTTCTTATCATTTTCCATTGCCATAATATTTTCCCTTTCAGTATCCTGTGTATCTTAGACTGCAACACAATTTGTTCTTTTCTATGTTGGAATATCTCACCATAAGATTTAATTCACCTGAAAGGAAACTGTCATTGCACTAAGATCATAATCCTATTTGACTTCTATGGTGCATTTCAGTGGGTATTTTATTTGCATAGAGGGGAAACATCTTTTTACGAGCAAAAAGTCTTCCTCTCTCCATATATGGTAGCTGCTATTTAGTAATTTATATGCATGTCCTGGTTGCAGATTTTTTGCAAAGCACATCCTGCTGTTACATGAAAAATATTTTTACCACAATATTAAGGAGAATAAGAACTTTAACATGGGGACTGAACCTGTTTGCTCATTGTTGTGAGGGGAAGGTAAATTTAAAATTATATGTTTATTCCATTCCCTATGTCCCACTAAAAGAACAAATTATTTACTAATATTTTTACATTTACTAATATTTATTCTCCTCCAATTTCTCGAAGTACATATTAGACTTATAAATTATGTGACTCTAGATAATTCTGTTATTTTGCTTGCTCTCTTTTGTCTCTCCCTTCCAATTTTAGTACAAACAGCACACTGAACTCAGCCGTCCTTACAGCACAGAGACTTTAAAGAAAGAAAAACTTCATTTCTTTTCCAGGAACCCCATAAGACAGAGAAATATAAGGAAACAGTAGCAATTCTCCTTGAAGCCAGACCCAAGTGAAATTTCCTAGGATAGTGGGTTGACCTCTTATTTCAATTTTTCATCATTGCTGCACAATTTTGACAAAAGTAACTCCTCAGACTAAATAAAAATGCTCTACAGAGGACAGTCTGAGAGTCACCATCCTAGATTACTGGTAAATGACTAATCCATGCAATTTGTGACTTCTATTTCTCTAAAGAAATTTCTGCTTTCTTTTCATATTTTTAATTTGAATTTTTACGCCAAACCACTTCTTCTTATGTATATATAGTTATATATATACACACACTATATATATATATCTACACACACATATATATATGGTTCAGTGTACTCTTACTTTCATTTCTAGGCATCACTATTCCCTTCCCAAATAGAGCCTATACAGAGCAAGAAACATGCCAGAGATTTTCACACATATAAACATTGTTTAATATACGGCAGATCTAAAATGAAGAACTGGCAGTTTTCTAATCCTTGTGCTTTTTAATGTAGATCAAGTTTGATGAAGATCTAACAGGAACATTAGTATTTAGGAGAACAGCATAAGTAACAGCAGACAAACAAACAGAGGATGATCTTTTAAATAATGAAGAAGCATTCTGGATACGATGACAAACTGAAATGAGAAAAAAAAAAAAGTAAAATAGCCTAATAAACCCCATGTCAATAGATTTGGGAACATCAGTGCAGAAATTTTTCAAGTCCCCTAATTCCTACCAAGAAAAGAAATGAATCTGAACTCCAGGAACATATACCTGCCACTATGCATCACACAGACCTGGTCAAGCAGATTACAGCCCTGTTCATCATGCAGTGAGACTTGCTCCTGGCCTCTAAAAAGTTTCCTTTCCTATGCAATTTTCATACGTGTAAGAGGAAGACAGAGAATGAAGTGGGATCTTGGCTTCCCTCTTAAAAAAAAAAAAAAAGGAACACATCGATCAGTCACACATTTGTGAATACACCTTTCTGAATCCTGTAATTTAGAGAGATACAGTTATGAGATCATTTCAGCAAATGAAGGAGGCAGGTTTTCTTCTATTAGACACAATTCAAGAAGTCAAGAAGTCGTATCTCTGTAGAACTGCTGACACTGAATAATAATCCTGAAACTCAAATATTATATTCCTCTTTGGATTTGTTTGTTTTGTTTGGAAGTTAAAATAGGGGCTATTTTCTTCTTATGTTTTGGAAATTTGGAAGAAAAATATGCACAAAATAATCACCAATATAAAAAAAAAATCAATTTGACTCTATGCTGCTACTCTTCCAAGTATCTCTTCTCAAGATCCATTTTCATTGTGATAGTTAAGGTGAACTATCTGCACAGTAATAGAGACTATAATATGGAATATTAATAGATGACTTGGAACCAGTTCTTTAGGTCACAAAGTTATGAAATTACATCTTTTCATTGTTACTTTAGCTCTCCTTCCCAGATCCGTTTTATTTATTTCCTACGCTATTTGTTTTCAGACAAGACCACAACATAATCCTGTTTCAGAATCTTTTGGTTAGCAATAGAATCCAAGTCTAATTTAAAACCAAGACTATACAGACCAAAATTACATTGATCACCTCAAAGTTAAAAGCAGTATTACTTCATCTTCAAGCCTATTGTCCAAAAAGCACAGTTACAACAACAGAAAATGCAAAAAGCAGAAAAGGATGATAGTTAAGAATCCTGGTTAAGAAATAGCTTTTTAAAAAATTAAACACACAACAACAAATGCTCCCCAGAATGATAAAAAGGTGCAAGATGAAAGCATAAGAGCAGATAATCATAGAACAGAAGGCACAGTTAGCATTATGCAAAATATTTGCTTACAGGGAAAAATATTTCATTGTGACCAAAATAGCTAAAAGTGTCTACATCAGTGTCAAAACTCCTTTAATCTTATTCCAAAGAGTTTTGAAAAGATTACGACATCTTTAAGAATGGAAAGCTTGAACCCTCTCTGTTGAGGTCAGGTTTTCTCTTTTGGCATACTCAACAACCATGATATTCTGAACTGTAAGTCTGGCTGGGAATAGATAAAACGGAGTACTTAAAACAGACTACTAATTCAGCATAATACTAGTTAAAGTATCAATTAGTCTCTTGATTTGTATTTTAATAGGTTAAAATTAAAAACATATCTAGTTTCCAATATCTTTGTCAGAATAAAATATGGTAATAAAAAAAGAATCAAAAAAATATTTATATATCTATACTTTACTTCCTCCTCTCGATTGGTACTGATTAAAAATAACACAGATTCATAGCTTTTGTTGGAAGACAATTTTCAGCAACATCTAGAAATACATGTCTTTGTGCTTTTCAAAAATTGTTAGACCTTTCAAGCAGTAATTTTTACTACAAAGTATCACCCTCAGGCTCTTTGTAAGATGGTATGGCCATTAATAATGCTTTGTTATTGCATATGATATGATTTACGCTCAACAATAATGACTTACAATCCTTTTTTTTTTTTTTTTTTGGCAGTATGAGCAAATTAGCTCTGTTTTCCTGGCACAATTAGTTGCAAGTCCTTCATTTTCATTCTGCTCAAAACTGAAGGACAAATCAGTGATAACAGAATCACTGGGTAGCACTTGGGTAGTCAGCTAAGATTGTTGTCTAGGAGCAATTTATCATGTAAATGGTGTCCGCTTTGTTTTATGGAAATCTGAAAACAGCTTTCTGCATGATTGAAGCCTTTGTCAATGAAAACCCCTTCAAAATGTGACAAATGTTTCTTATCTCTGGGAGATGCTGAAAGGACTTAAGTGATAAAAACTATATATACACTTACTATTTTTATCCAAGGCATACAAATATATAGCATTCTGAGGATTTAGCAGCCCTGACAGAAATACAAGATTTTCTCTATATTGAATCAATTCTGTGTTAGGGGGAAACCAATTCCATTCCAGAGTATTCAAAAAATACTCTTTGTTTTACCCATGGTATGTATAAATATTAATTACATCTTCATAAACAAACAAGACACAGTATGAAGTGGTTTCCCAGAGAAAAAATGTATTACAGATGATTTCCAATCTTTTATGGAACATGAACTGTATATTTATTAATTGTCACATTTGTTACACAGCTATTTATGTCAAAGAAGCCACTTTCAGGGTCTCATTGTCTTGCAGACCTCCTCCTTCCCATTCCGCCAATCTGCATGTCATGGCTATATTACAGCTCCCACAGGTGAATTAGAATATAGATTCCACTATGAATAAACACCACCAGGATGGGGCTTTATATCCCTTATAATACAGACTTATGCTTTTTTAGTGAAATTTCAGAAGTCTGCTTCACAGAGTTCCGTCAAATACATTTAGCTGATTGCTCAATTAAGAAAATATTCTTAAACCATCTGGGATAAAAAACAAGTTACACATAAGCTGAGTATGAGAGTAACATGAAAAACAGTTTTTAAGAACAGTGGCATCCAACACAAACTTGAACTCAGCAAATGATGCTCTGGAATTAACAGGAAATTTCCATCTTCTACAATACAGCAGATGCAGAACACTGATTTTCAACACAGGTCACAGTGTTTTTAAAACGTGAGTGAGCTCCACCAGAAAATGAAATATGGCTTTAGCTATCCCATTCATGTTGTGTTTGCTTAAAGAATCAAAGATTCTCAAAAAGATCTATTTCTTAATTTACATGTATTTGCTTAACCTGTGCAAAAGCAATAGAATTATCCAACAGATAATAGAACATAAATCTCAAAATAAGTCTGAATTTGTCCCTTTTTACTCAGCTTTCCTGAATGTCTTCTCTCTCACAATTTCCAAAGAAGATTTTGACATTCAAGGAGTTTGTTTTAGAATGTATACTGTGTGTACACACAGAAAAATGTAAATACCTTCTCCCCACAGAGAAGGGGGCAACATTCACTTTTCTATTTTTACACACAGATGAAACTTCATATTCTTCATGGCCTAACAGATAACAGCAGCCAGAGGGCTTTAGCTAATTCTGTCATTGTCTACTTCCTACACCTGCTTCCTTGAAACAGTGCAATTTCTCTCCAATAGCTTTTTTAAGGGTGTGAGGTGTGTAGGGGTTCTTTGGTTTTTTTGAACCACCAAAACCCAAAAATTGTTATAACAGCAAGGAAGATACCCATTATGTTGCTTCATTTGAAATCTCAGGAACAGGAGCCACCTTAACCAGCCATAGATGTTAGCAGCATCAACCCCTACCTCTCATAAAGATCTCCAGACAGCCCTAAGTTACCCATATCAATGACATAAAAAGAGATGTTGGCTTTTTTCCACCCTCACCGAGAAAGAAGTCAGAGTTAGTTCAGCTGCTCCTACCTACCCATTTCTAAAAACTGAGACAAAACTTATCCCAAGCCCCAGCAACTTTTTCCTCTTAGAAACAGTGGCATACAATATTCTGATAATCTTTCAGTTATTGAGATTTCTGAACTTGCAATAGGAGAATGACAACCTTAAACTATTTGCACAGAAAAATAATTTTCAGTTTAATCATCAGCAGTATGCAAAAGGCCAATTAAATCAGATTGCTTTCACCTGGAAGATGTTGGAGACAATTGACTGTCTGGTACTTATATTTCTATTTCAGCAAGAAGCAGAACATAGAGGAAGTAGGTAAAACAGAGACAAGTAAAAAGAAAAAAGTCTTAACTACTACTTTAATAAAATCATTGTAAGATTCTTCCTTTAGCACTGGCAAAATCCAAAGTACGCCAGAAGTCTGTGCTCTCCCACCAGATAAAATGTTTCTTGGGTGGAGGAGATTTCTGTGTTGTAATCACATTCACTCGAAAAAACCCACACTCTACCTGGTACAGCTCAACCAGGCTAACCAAAACCCAGCTGTTTCACTGATCATATCTGGCAACCTGAAATTCCTAGCCAGTCTTAGCATTGCTGCTCATCTCCCCTGGTTTGCAGCCACATCAGCCTTTCTACGCAGCCTGTAATATTCATGCTGGTTGATCTGAAAGCTACCTAACAGGCAAAAGTATTTGTTTACTGACACTCCAGAGTGAACTGATCAAGTCAAATCATGTGCTTCTTTATGTATTTACACTTGTTGGTTACAGATATCTTGGAATCCATATTTATGCACCATCTCTGGGTTTCGTACTTTTGAGTACAAACAACATTAAGAAGTTATTCCTAATTGGATATCTGCTTTCTTTTGCTTCAGAGTTCTGTCATCACACCTGTGATGAAGGATGATGCTGTAGCAGATTTTAATTATGTGAAATCACATAAGTTAATTTTAAGTCCTACAATCTTTAACACTTAATTTTCCTGCAAAATATTTTCTAACCTCAAGCCATTTTTTACGTGGTTCTGGAACATGCAACTTTTGTACAAACTCATCTTTGCTACCATTTTTTTTTTTCACATTCAGTGTAAAACTTCATTTTAAAATTTTTTTTTCCTTATCTTCCAATATATTCAAGTTTAATAAAACCTAATGAGCTCAAAAGCAGATTAAAGTGTGCATTTTTGTCATAAGCAATCTTCTTTAATAGAAGGCACTTTTTTTTTTTTTACCAACTTTGCATTCACTTTCTGTGCAAGAAGAGAAAGTAATTTTAATTTCAACGGATTTTAATGGCACTCTAAAGCTTTACCAAATCTCCATCAGCCTGATAAATTTTGTCAAAAGATTCATAGCAATGAAGTCCCAGCAGAGTGAGAAAATTTGCCTGCATTACATACTAGTGGGCAAGAATATTTTTCTATTTCCTTTAATGTTTCAGCAGAGATTTGTTTTCTCCCCTCAGGTTAGTATAACTAAAGAGATTGGGTGATGGGTTGCAAGTTATCAGGGTCTCTAGCTCAAACTGAAAATAATGGTGGACAAAGGCTGCTCAGGTAATTGAGTGTTTATGCCTTCAGCTGTATTCTGTTCAACCTTCATCAGACTGATAGCATCTTCAGATAAACCCTCTTAGTAAACCATTTCATAAGTTGGAACCCATCTGCACTAAGAAGAGACTGGTAGTTGAAGTATTTTTCATTAATCTGAATGTTCTTCTTCTGGTAAAAATTCAAGGTATGAGAGAGGGAAATACACATTAGAACAATTAAGTTATAAAATATTCCTTAACACTATAAAGAATAGACTTAACATATGCCATCAAGTAGCTGTTGGGAGAATATTACCACAGAACAACTTATTTTTAATTTCAAAGAAAATCGGAGCTAATTAAACCTTCAAGGAACAAAATATAATTGTTTTTGATCAAAAATAAACCATGTTTTCTCAGTTTTTATTATTCTTCCACCTAGTTTTATCCCAAACATTACTTATCTGATGGAAGCTCCAGGGAAAAATGAAGATATATAGACATATATAGTTGAAATCTTTCTGTATTAAACACTGCAGGAACACTGCTTATCTGAAATGGTCTGTTGTTCTTTACATGAGCAGATAAACTCACAGATAAACTGCCTGAAACAAATTTTAAATGAACATTAAATGTTTTCACTGCTCAAAAGTGTGGAAGTAAAGCTTGAAAAGTCTGATTTATTTAAAGAAAAAGACAAATGGGTGTTTCTATGGTCTCTTGTTCACAAATTTAAACTAAACTAATAATAATAAAAACATGTCAGAGATCTGTAGCCTGTTTAAAAATCTTATTTTTACTTTGTTAAAAATAAAAATTCCAGCCCCTGCAGTATCCAGGCAAAAAACCCCAAGCACACACCCAACATCTCCCTGCCCAAGCCCTAATGTATTCCACTATTACTAAAAGGTAAAATAAAATGTTTAAAAAAATCCTGTTATCCCCTGACAATTTTTTTTTTTTTTACAAGTGTGATACTTGAGAAAGAAAGATAAAACTTATGAACTAAGAGAGAAAATACTATTATGTTGTTATGAAATAGCAAAGAGATTCCGCTTGACAAATTTTGTTAGGTTGAAAATTCACAAGAGGAGAATGAGTTCAAATCATCCCATGTGGAAGCTCATAAGTTTGCATATCATGTATACTGGGAGAAACAAACAAACAAAAAATCCCCGCTTTTAGAGTTTCCTATATTTCAAATGCCCTAGAAACTTCTTAATACTTTGTTTCAAAAACAAGGGATCAAAGTGATGCTTCTTTGAGCACAAAGGAAGATATAATCAGATCAGTTACTCAGTTTTTAAAATCAGAAGAGAAAAACATCACAATCTAGTCTAACCTCCATTGTAATATTGATAAGATTTCAGCCCGTAATTCCTTCTTCATATACATGACTTCTGTTTTCTTTACTATGAAACACCTCTGTCTTCGGTGCATAGATGCCAGAAAAGACACCCATAAACATAAATGTATTGCACGCTTAAAATCTAATCTCTGGGCTTCTTTCAAGGTACAAAATAGTACTGGAAAGTTAGGGGTGACTGCTTTTCCATTGTGTAAAACTGCCATTTTTAGTTGTGAACAGAAACAGTCTGGTAGACATTCAATTTTGAGTAACTATAAAGTTTACAGTTCCGTGAATTTTTCTTATGAATCTTTGAGAAAGTTTTGAATAAAAAATTAAGTCTGCAGTACATTTCCTTCTTTCATTTAAAATTATGATGGTTTTTAAGACATTTAAACTGGTGTAAACTTTAAGGAAACACAATTTGTGGCTAAAGGAAGAGAGAAGTATCATGAGGACATAGTGCATTAATATCATTATCCTTTTTATATAAAGTTGTTCATATTTGCACATAATTTTTATTATTTTCTCCTGTATTTCTAAAAGATGCTTAGATCAGGGTGGTTGGAATCTTATAAGGATGTTGAAAGGACAACAACCACAGAGCCCACTGAAACTACAGAAAAGAGTCAGTGAGGGTTAGGAATTGATGTAGATCATGTTAGAGAACCATAAAAAGGTGCCAGAATTGAAATCTTGATATTCTAAGCCACAGTCCACTACCCTACTCATTGAATCTGCTTAAGTTTGAAACAATTAGTCTTTCCTAATTTCAAATAATCTTTTAGCTGTTAAAACACACAGAAATATGGAGAACTGCACAGCATTAAACTGCTCTGAACACACTAAAATTAAAGTATTAGGCTTTAGTCTTAGTTCTATGACAATTAATGCTTTGCAGCTTTAGAATTTCACCACAGTATATTAATCAAGCCATAAAAATACAAATTAGCTCTTTAGTATAGAAAAATGCTTTCTAAATGATTTTAATAGTAATAAATTTCCTGTCTATGGTGTTTTAATTACATCTCTTAAATTACATGAATCTTATTCAGCCTCCACGCTTGTGTTTATTTCTATTTAATACTTAAATAAAAGTCCTGCATATACAAAAATGGCATACATGGAATAACATTGCTCTTCATAGTACATGCGCTGTCCTATCAGGAAGTCAGGACAATGCTTTATATTTATTGTGATGAATAGGACAACATATTTATCATTATAAAGGTCATAGTTTTTGCCAAGCAATCTTTATCCCTCAGCCAGATAGACTGGCCAGTGAAGACTATAACTTCAGACAGCACTGCACTTTCCAAATGATGCTCAATACTGAGATAATAAAGTGATATGTGAGCACAGCACAGGCAGGTCTGCGAGGCAGCAGCAAGGTAAAAGGTAACCCAGGAAAAAATCCAAACAGGCTGTGGAAACAGCAGAAGATATTCAGCAAAGGTGAGAGTATTGGAAGAGATACAAAAGGTAGAGATGACAGCCAACTTTAGTAAATAAGTCTGGGAAGATGCACAAAATAAGACAGAGGTTTCCAAACAACACACCCACACACTGCAAATGCTAGTGAGTGCAGAATTAGGAGCTATGGTTGAGGGAAATACCCACTATGAGGGCACTAATCACAGTCAGAATTCAGAAAGGTTTGATTTATGTGGTGCTTGAAGAAAAAGAGATTTATCCAGATCCTGGGGAAAAACATTCAGAAAAGATCTGCAATGACAGCTCTGTCACAAACTTATCCTTACCTGTATATTTTCACTCAAATATCATAAATAATAAACGTTACAAAGGAATTTCAAATGGTCATACTTGGAAACATCATCAAAATATCCATAAAATACTAGGTGTTAAACTATTAACTGCTTAAGCGCATTACACACATACACACACAAGGAAGTGGAGAAAGGATTAAACTGAAAAAATATTAATTAAACTGCCCCTTAGCTACATTGCAAGTACACGTCTAAAAGATCATAAGAGAAAAGATAACCAACAGTGAGCACTCGTAGCGTATCTTAGAAAAGGTAAAAATACCATTGTAAAAAACCTGCCAGCTTAACTTAATAGAGAGTTCTCACCCAGCTACCACGTTTCAGTAAAGGAGCAGTATTTAATAACCGGGATGCAGCAGCTATCTAAAAAGCTTAAATATTTTGCAAACTCACATGCTATATTTTAAATGCTGTGTTAACTAATGGTTTGGCTTTCTTCCCTCCATTTCACCGCTATATTTCTGCCACTTCTCTCTTGGGTTACTGCAGGCTCGGAACACCACTTTTCAATAGCAGGTACACTAATCACATTAATGGTACAGGGTAAGTCTGAAATACCATAATGCAGCATGTACAAGAGGAAAGGGATTTTTTGGGATTAGCTAAAATAATGCTACAGCATCAACTTCTGGGAGAAATCCACTGTTTCGTGACACAGACAAGAGCTGCTCAAACTGCATTCAGTCAGTACTTCCTACAGACTAATATGGGGAAGATGGACCCTGGTGAAACTCACAGAATCACAGAATTGTCTAGGTTGGAAAAAACCTTGAAGATCATCCAGTCCAACCATCAACCCAACATTAACAGTTCCCAACTACACCATATCCCTCAGTGCTAAGTCGACCCGACTCTTAAACACCTCCAGGGATGAGGACTCCACCACCTCCCTGGGCAGCCCATTCCAACGCCCAACAACCCGTTCTGTAAAGAAATGCTTCCTAATATCTAGTCTAAACCTTCCCTCACACAACTTGAGGCCATTACCTCTTGTCCTATCACTTATTACTTGGTTAAAGAGGCTCATCCTCAGCTCTCTGCAACCTCCTTTCAGGTAGTTGTAGAGGGCAATGAGGTCTCCCCTCAGCCTCCTCTTCTCCAGACTAAACAACCCCAGTTCCCTCAGCCATTCCTCATACGACACGTGCTTCAGACCTTCACCAGCTTTGCTGCCCTTCTCTGGACACACTCGAGGAATTCAATGCCCTTTTCGTAGTGAGGGGCCCAAAACTGAACACAGGAATCGAGGTGTGGCCTCACCAGTGCCGAGTACAGGGGCAAGATCCCTTCCCTGTCCCTGCTGGCCACGCTATTTCTGATACAAGCCAGGATGCCATTGGCCTTCTTGGCCACCTGGGCACACTGCTGGCTCATGTTCAGCCGGCTGTCAATCAACACCCCCAGGTCCCTCTCTGACTGGCAGCTCTCCAGCCACTCCTCCCCAAGCCTGTAGCGCTGCTGGGGGTTGTTGTGGCCAAAGTACAGCACCTGGCATTTGACCTTATTGAAGCTCATACAGTTGGCCTTAACCCATCGCTCCAGCCTGTCCAGGTCTCTCTGCAGAGCCTCCCTACCCTCGAGCAGATCAACACTCCCACCCAACTTGGTGTCATCTGCAAAGTTACTGAGGGTGCACTCGATCCCCTCGTCTAGATCATCAATAAAGATGTTAAACAGGAGTGGCCCTAAAACCGAGCCCTGTGGGACACCACTCGTGACCGGCCACCAACTGGATTTAACTCCATTCACTACAACTCTTTGGGCCCGGCCATCCAGCCAGGTTTTTACCCAGCAAATCGTGTGTGTGTTGTATGATGGTACTCAGGATGAGCTGCTCCATCAGCTTCCCGGGCACCAAAGTCAAGCTGACAAACCTGTAATTTCCTGGATCATCCTTCCGACCCTTCTTACATATGGGCGTCACATTGGCCAATTTCCAATCTGTCAGGGCCTCCCCAGTCAGCCAGGACTGCTGGTAAATGATGGAAAGCAGCTTGGTGAGCACCCCAGCCAGTTCCTTCAGCATCCTCGGGTGTATCCCATCTGGTCCCATAGACTTGTGTGTGTCTATGTGATGCAGTAGGTCACTGACTATCTCCTCCTGGAATGCAGGGGGGTCATTCTCCCAGTCTCTGTCTTCTGGCTGAGGAGGCTGGATTCCCTCAGTACAGCTAGTCTTGCTATTAAAGACTGAGGCAAAGAAGGCATTAAGCACCTCAGCCTTTTCCTCATCACTTGTTGCCATGTTTCCTCCTGCATCTAGCAGGGGATGGAGGCTCTCCCTGGTCTTTCTTTTGCTGCTCACATATTTATAGAAACATTTCTTGTTATCCTTGATTGCTGAAGCCAGAGTAATTTCCAGCTGGCCTTTAGACCTCCTGATTTCCGCCCTGCATAGCCTCACAGCATCTTTGTAATCACTGTGAGTGGCTAGCCCCTTCTTCCAAAGGCTGTAAACTCTCCTTTTCTCCCTGAGTTGTAGCCAAAGCTCCCTGTTCAGCCAGGGTGGTCTTCTCTGTTGCTGGCTTCTCTTACAGCACCTGGGGACCGCCTGCTCCTGAGCCATTAACACTTCCTTCTTAAAGAGTCCCCAGCCTTCCTGGACCCCTATACCCTTCAGGACCGTCTCCCAAGGGATCCTGTCAAGCAGGTGCCCAAACAAGACAAAGTCAGCCCTTTGGAAGTCCAGGATGTCAGTTCTGCTTCCCCCTCTCCTGGCCTCCCTCAGAAGAGAGAACTCAATTATTTCATGATCGCTGTGCCCTAGTCGGCCTCCAACCACCTAATCACCCACCAGTCCTTCTCTGTTCACAAAGAGGAGATCCAGCAGGGCACCTTCTCTGGTCGGTTCTCTCATCAGTTGCGTCAGGAAATTGTCTCCCACACATTCCAGGAATCTCCGAGACTGGTCCCGCTCTGCTGTGTTGTATTTCCAGCAGATGTCTGGGAAGTTAAAGTCTCCCACAAGAACAAGGGCAAGTGATCGTGAGATTTCACCTAGATGCCTATAGAATATTTCATCCACCTCTCTGTCCTGGGTGGGTGGCCTATAGTAGGCTACTACTACAACATCTAACTCCTAAAGAAGAACCCCAACTCCCTCCCCCCCCCCGCCAAAAAAAAAAAAAAAAAAAAATCAAAAAAACCACACTGTAACATGGAGAGTAGGAGCCACCTCATCTCTTAGCAAACAGAAGTGATACAAGCACAGCACTGTCCTTCAAAGAAGATTTTTTGTTTGTTTTTATGAACATTGAGTTTGGTTAAGTGTTGAAGTGAATTGCTATCAGCTTTTCATACATCAAGGAGACTCCCTCAACATTTCCTTGTTCAGCACACACATGTCATGCACTGCAATCTGGGTGAGAGATTCAGTTCAGCTGTAAAGGCACCATTAACATACAAGCTTAAAAAATATTTATTCATAGACACACACCACATAAGTAACACTCTCAGACATGGACAATTCCCTGATTAAATAAAACTACTTCATGTCTTGCTGAGCTTGCCACTGCATCAGTCATGCGTATCTGTGTCAATCAAAGCAGGTCAAGGACCTGAGCACGTTTTAGGGATCTGCCTTCCCACTTCACTTTAGCTGACAATTGATTTGCAAGGTACATTTTGCTTCTCCTGCATATCAAGATTACGAGTTACATTAAAGAATGAGCAGAATGGATTTATGATTTGCACACTGCAAAGAAAAAAGAAAAGGAAGGAATGGGAGAAATTGGTGAGAAAGATGGGCACAATTATGACTTCCCTCTCAGTTCCTTCTAGTTGCAGTTCATATTCCTAGGATATTTAACAGAAAAAAAAATATCATAGGTGTATGACAAATGGTTAGTTTTATAGAAAATTATAGAATTAAGTTACCTGAAGTATTTAAAAAACTTTTTCTTTAGGTTGTAATGACAAAATAAGTAATTTTATGTTAAAGAATCCTTTTTAGACAGGTTAATTCACTAGAGGTTTGGATTGTAGAGTTTGGTCATCTAGTAATATTCCTGTGAAAAGTGCTTGTTTACATCATAAATTTAAATCATGACTGTACTAAAAATCATCAGCTAAAGACAGGTCCAGCTCAAATTCAGATTTAACAGTTACCGAGCGTCAGAAGATAGTCCTTTCTTTTTTCCATACTCAGCTAAAAACTTCCTCACCAGCCTGAAGAGAAACACTTTCCATTTTTACACTTGTTTACTCTCACCTGTCAGCATGACTCAGCCAGAGCCTTGAAGGTTTTAACACTTCAGGTTAGTGTTTCTTCCGAAACTCAGGTCTGTTATACAAACAAACAAAAATGGAAAGGAACTGCTGAGTTTATACCAAGGCTGCACTTCGCTTCAAATGTCATGATGGAAAAATCTCACTTTCTGCTGTAATTTATACAGTCATTTATGGCAGTATGGAACTGATGTAAAAGATGACCATTCTGATTTGATAACATTTAACATCGCTTTTCACTTATGTTGTGCCAGCTAAGTGACTGCATAAGGTTCAGGGCAAAGACAGGCAGGCCCACTGGGCACCGTTGAATTTGTATAATCTCAGAAAAAGGATTAAGCAATTGACCTTGCAGAGAGAAAGATGTTCTTTCTGGTTTGGTTTTGTTTTGTTTGTGGGTTGTTTTGGGGTTTTTTTTAAATACTTTTGATTTAGGTTCAGTCTGGTCCACATAAAAGTTTTTTGCTTCTCACAAATGAATGGGGGGCTTATAATCAGCCAGAATAAGTTAGTACCCAGCAAACAAACTCAATCAAAAGAAAAAATCATTCTAGCTATCCTTGGAATTTTAGCAAGTTGTTTCTGGAGTGACACAAGAGAACAATAGAAAGAAATTGTTTTATTTATTCAGAAAGCAAACAGCCATTTATGAAATTCCTCGTATCTTTATTATTGCTCCTTTGTTGTAAGATTTCATTTTCCTGCAGGAGTTTCTCACGCATAAGAAAAACATGCGTGATGGAATATTTCAGATCAGATCTGCAAATACAGTGTATTTACATAAACACAAACAAAATGTGTGAACAAATCAAATGATAGTTTGTCCACAACATAAATCAGCACAGACATCTTCAAAAAGAAATACAGAATTTCACAAGCAAATGATTATTTGTCTTTCCTTATGGAACTCACAATTGAAGTATATTCACTGAAAGATTTGTTTAATTTTTATAAACAAAATTACTCAGAACTCTTCCTAATATGCTTTTGACATATTTCACAATAGCACAGACTTATGCCTTGCCTAAAAGTTACCTATCTCAGTGGACATCTTCTATAGATAGTCATTAAAGAGAGAATACAGTTATATCATGTATACTCACAACTTCCCCCACTTTCTTATTCACCATATCCCCGACCCCCTGCAAATCTAGATAAAAAGCCAATTAAATGATTACATCCAGCAAAATGTTTCAAAATAAAATCAAAGATTAAAGGTATAAAAACAAAAAAAAAAAGAAAGAAAGCCTTATACAGTATGTGATATGGTAGAAACAAAATTAAAATGCACTGTATATTTTCCAGTAAACCCCAATTTGCAGGAAGGCACAAATTACCAGTCTCCTATAGACACAAGAGCATGCAAGGCATTTTTATCTCAATCCTTCAGTTACGGTTCTGGTCAGTGAATATTAATTATGTAAAAGTAATAATTCATTTGCTCAAGCCACCTTAGATAGCACCTTTCTGAGCTAATATAATTTACAGCACTCCAACAGATAACCAGAAAAGGAGAAGACAGGGAGGGAAATAAGAAGCAAAATATCAAATCTTTTGTTTGAAACACATTCCTGACACAACCACAACTTTATTTTTCATTATCTTTGATGTTGTAAGCCAAATCATTAATCCCAGAAGAAGAACCTTTCTAAAACATTTTTCCTCATCCTGATGTACTTATTCTATTTAAAACCCACCATAACATGCCAAAATCATGGCATTTCAGAGTGATTATTGTCCACAGCTGTGTAGTCTACATAAGGTAGGTTTTTATACTTTAAAAATTCACTACCTGGACTGACTGCTTAAAATTTTTCCACAGAACACACACAAAAAACCCACTCCTTCTAAAAAATGTAAAACACCACAACCCAAAAAAACCAAGAATCATAAGACATAAGTGATAGGGAAGAACTTTGCAGATTTCCCAACAATCACCAAATAATCTTATAAATATTCATTTACCTATTTAGCTTCATCTACCCTCATCTTCTTTCTCAAAAAAAAAAAAAAAAAATACACAAAGACATAGCAAAAACCAAAGAAAGAATGTAAATGAATATCTATTCATCACAGACTGTCTATGCAAGAGGATTATGAACAGGAGGGTGAAAGACACAGAGAGGTAAATAGATCATTTTTCTCTACTCTGTTAAGTGTTGCAACTTTTAAATGGCATGGCTTTGAATCCTCATCCTTTTCTTTCCCCCTTTCAGAAGTCTGGGCAAGAAGTAAACAACATTTGCCTAAAGACTAAGCATCTGAGTCCCAGCAAATGGAAAGCAAAGAAGAAACAAACTCAAACAACAGCATACAAACTCACAAGAAAACAAGACTAGCACCCCAGAGCATATCAAGCATGTACCTGACCATCAGCAAAAATTAACACATCTTCAGTTCTTCTGCTCCATTGGTACTTGTCTCACTTCTTCACCATAGAACTGGCAAATTATTATTTTTCTGGTCCTGAGGACAAGAAATGAGATGGACAATGTACAGCAGCCACCAAGAACCAGATCCATCAGCAGACTGAAATACCACCCTCATCCTGAAACTGACTGGAAAGTAACACAAGCAGCTATATCACCTTTTCACCACTCCAGCTGGTCTTCATTCACACTAGGGCTTACAATCTTGCATGCTTCTGAAGGTTCCCAGGTCCTATGCTTTGAGGGTCTTTGAGGGTTTCTTTCAATTCTTCTCCCCCACCCCCAATTATATTCATCTTAGAAGTTGGTGTCTAGTCTCTAAGAAATACAGCTGATGTCTGGGTTGATTTGCTGCCCCTGAGGAAGAGCTTAAATTAACTTTTAGATACTCATTGTCCTACTGCTAGATAGGAAGGCCTCACTGCATTTAATGCTTGAAACCAACTCTCTAATGTTGCTCATTTACAAACTAAATTAATGTTAGCCACTCCTGTTAACTACATTGACTGCCAGGTGTTCCTGTTACTTGAGTTCAGTATTAAACCATCTATTAGTCACAGATGCAAGGAGCAATCCATTAATCTTCATGTTAATAAAGATTTCTCTTAGTCACTTCCAGAAACTCTGCATCTCTAATCTATTACCCAAAGTAGTTATTTCCCTCCCTCCCCCATCTACTATGTCTTTGTCCTAGTTTTGGCTGGGATAGAGTAAAAATTTTCTTCCTAGTAGCTGGTACAGTGCTGTGCTTTTGATTTAGTATGGGAATAATGTTGATAACACACTGGTGGTTTTAGTTGTTGCTGAGTAGTGTTTATACTAAGTTAAGGATTTTTCAGCTTCTCATGCCCTGCCAGGAAGGAAGCTGGAGGGGCACAGGAAGCTGGGAGGAGACACAACTGGGACAGCTGACCCAAACTGGCCGAAGGAATATTTCATACCATATGATGTCATGCCCAGTATATAAACTGGGGGGAGTTGGCTGGGAGTGGGAATTGCTGATTGGGGATTGACTGAGCATTGGTCAGTGAGTGGGAAGCAATTACATTGTGCATCACTTGTCTTTCATTTCACTCTCTTTTTGCTATCTTCCTTTTCATTACTACTATTATTAATTTTTATTTAAATTATTAAACTGTTCTTATCTCAACCCATCAGTTTTCTTAGCTTTTTATTCTCTTCCTCATCCCACAGGGTGGGGGAGTAAGTGGGCAGTTACATGGTGTTTAGTTGCTGGCTAGGGTTAAACCACAAGTCTTTTCAGACAGACTCAATGATTTGGTAGATACATGTAATTTATGAAACCAAAGGAAGACTTGCATAATTGGATATGGTCTGTGCTTTCAAAAATTTTTCAAACTCTATTTGCCCTAAGACTGCTATCTGCGGTAGTCAGTAGCTCTTCTAAAAGTATCACAATGAATATATTGTGTCAGCAGTAATCCTTACCTGATTCCTTTTCAATGTACAGTTAGTGTAAAGTATAAAAGTTCTGGTCAAATAGCACAAATAACACAGCAAAGATAACAATATTGGAATAATGCAATGACCACATGCCTATGAATTTTTATAAATATCCACAAGTGGTGCAGATACAACAGGGAATCAGCAGCATACTTCCTTCTCATCAAAGCCACAGAAGATCAATACAAACAACATGAGAGCAGTGGTTAGGAAGAACTTCTAGAGGTGAAGGTGTTTTGTAGGACCAGTGAAGGAACTACTTTAGAACCAACACATTCACTTCAGGTAGTGAAAGGTTCTCTACTGCTAAAATCTGTGGATGTTAATGGTGGCTAGATTTACAATTTGTTTTCCACACACAGAAAATTTACAGATAGAGTCTGACAAATTTTGATATTACAAAATTATTTCTTAGTTCTGTGAGAGAAACGCAGGAATATCTTTAGGGGAAAAGTTATCTGCGTAGATGCAGGAGGAACCACAGGGAGGGAACCTTGCTTTTGAGCACATTTCTGAAGCCCACAGGAGACTAGGCAGCAGCTTTACCACTACAAGCATCAGAAATAAAGGTGATGCGTGACACCAGTGTTACTAGCTTATTGATACTTTTCCTCTGGATGGCTAATGAATTGAGAATTTTTTTATAAACTGAGATTGTCACAAGCAAGTATGTGGCAGACATATTTTCAATATAAATTTCAAAGAGCAAGCATGGCTAATACCAAACGCCAGAAATTCCTAAACCTTCAGGTTGAATTGAGAGAATAAATCCACACAACCTGATAATCCAAGAAGAGAGTCAAGTGGATTTGTGATGAAGTGCAGCTTACACTGTAAGAACTTCAGTATCCCTGAACTGACTTCACTATGGCCAGAGGACTGAAAAGTCACATTTTGGGCTATTTCAGTCTCAGTTGTGACACCTCAGTAGCAATTCAGAATTTCATGGCTGTAGTTAAGAAGTAAATATGAAGTCATCTGTGCATGACTGAATCCACAGTAGAATCCCTTCTAATTTACCACAGAAGATAAAGTAAATTGGGTGTTTGCTGTAGGTGACTTACTTATCAATAAAGCAAGGTTTCAATCACATCCTCTGCTACCAGCACCTTAGAGAAAACAGAGAAAATAATTAAAAATTACCCCCAAGACTGGCTTTCTCTGCCTCTCAGAGAAGCACTGCACACTTATTTAATTGTGCATGGATATAACACAATACATATCTGTGGAAAATATTCTACCATACTCTACGCACTCTCATAAATAAAATATGTAACCATATTCTACCACTGAGAATGCCGAATAGAATAAAAAAATGCTATTCATCTCCTCCTACCTCCAAAACAAATCATCCACATTTTGAAGTGACTTCAGAACAAAGTCATTACTAGATCAGGGTTTTGAGGATGGGGTGGGGGGGTGGCTGTGTGTTTTCCAGTGCATCTAGTTTATGACTTGCATTTCTCTTGAGTCTCAAATATTTTGCCATTACATCTAGGAGAGAGAGAGATGTGTCAGCAACCTAAAAACGAAAAATATGAGTTTTTTCGAAGTCCACGAACAGCTTGTTACCTGAATTATTAGTCTGGCTATAGCAATAAATGCGACTCAATGAAATCGTACAGTTTCGGATAATAAAAAAAAAACACTTATATCAGCAAAAAAGTGAGAGAAAAGTAACATTTGGATTTTTTTACAGACCACCTATTGTTGATGTACCTCAAGATATAGTAACGTGAGTTGTTCAATGTGACCTCCCAACAGAATTATTCAATTCTTTCAATGCTGAAGACCTGCATGTGACAAAACTTTTCCCTGGCAAAAAGGCAAACATTTGAATAGTGTATTTTTTTCACTTAACATGATTTAGCAGAATTGATACTGCTTTTCTCAAACAAGCAGAGGAAAATCCATATAGTTAGCAAAAAGACAAGACAGGAAATTTTGAACAATATTTTTTCAATTTTGTAAATTAATTTCATTTTAAAATAACCCAAACTTTTAATATAGTACCGTACTATATTATTTATTTTTCTCAAGCCATTTTCTAATGTTTATCTTTGAATTGACATTAGTTAAGCACTTATGGATTTATTATTTAAATAACGATTTATGTTTTCTAGAAAATATTTATAAAATATTCTTTTTAACTAATTGGGCATTCATTATTACAAAACTTTTTCTATCTCGTGGATTTTTTTATTTATTTATTATTGTATGGGGACTGTTAATTGATGTGCCTGCTTGATGTTACTGCTTTGTTTGAAAGAAGTTCATGAATCTAGCTTCTTTAGAAATCAACTTCCCTAAAACCAGGTTTTATCCCTGTTGTATTCAATAAGGCGTTTCCATGAGGCATGGCAGCCTGATGTTGAGCAAGATAGAAAATAGTGAAGCTTTAAAGATATATCTAGAGGCGGGAGGGGAAAAGTGCATCAATAATTTCCATTCACTGGGGAAGGGAGCCTTTTGATGGGAAAAAACACACCACCCCCCTCAAGCCGTAATAACTGAAACTAAAATTTATTTGCTTTCATCAAAAATTAAACAAGGATACAATGTCAAAAGGAAATGAACACCCACCACTTCAGAATTCATAGCTCAGTTACTGGGGCTGGCATCTCTAATGTTGAGATCTAGGGTTACATTCCACATTTAGAAACAAGTTCCTTGTTGGAAACAAGGAATCTTAAATCACTTCACTGTGCATGGGGTGGAGGATTAAGACTTTCAGGTTCATGGTAGATGGTTGACTGAATGTGAGTTTCTAGCATGAAACCGTAACTGAGTGAGATAACACAATTCTCCAACATATAAAGAGAAAAGCAAGTTTAAAAAGTGCTATTTGCTCTGTGGATAATAAACTGAGACTGATCATACATATGCTTGATTTGCTCTATAATTTATATCTGGAGGCACATGACATACCTAGGACTAAGTATTTCCATTTTTGGATCCTCTACTTCAGAGAAGGGAAATGAAAAAGTAAGTTAATGTGAACATTTTAGAATGTTTTCTCAGGCCTTGCTGAGGAAGCTTCCAGGAGGTGTAAGGACATAGGAAAGGTGTCCCAAGTGGTTTACAATTCCTAAATCTTCAGTACCTTTTCACAGCTGAAAAGTATTCCTAGCATTTACAGAGGAGATGAAATTCAACATTATGAGTGCTAATGTGACAGTAAACCAGAGTAGGAGACAAAGTATCAACTGGACTTTGTTAATCTCAAAATTATGATACTATTAAATAATTCACTTTTTACTTAATAGTGCTGATGTGAAGTATTTAATTAAGAGCAAGAAAACCAAACCAAACATGGAGAATAAAAGAAATAATAATTTCTTTTTGAACATTATCTTTGCCAGATGTACACTGGAGGTAAAAAGGGTTCAAAACCATTATGCAGTCTCCAGGTTATTTTTGTGTTTTCCTTTAAAATCACTAAAAATAGATTTTTTCAATAGCTTAGGAACCTAAATATAAAAGACCATCTTGGAAAATCTGTGTCTCAAGATATTCTTTTAAAAAATTGTGTCTGCTTTCAGAGGAAAGTGGAACTTTTTCATAATGTCCTGAACATTGTTTTATTGGTATGCACTCTGAAAGCAAATGGTATACTTGTTCTTAATTACGAACAGAAATGATAATTAGAGATACTAAAAGAAATACTGTCAATAATAATTACAAGGTAACTGAGTCTAGATTACAAACTTCCAACAAACCTTGAAGCATTTGCTTTTCTGCAAATATATTTTGTTCTAATTATGCCCTTGTATTCACATTTAGAGCTTTGTATCATAGTGAAAGATAAAATCTTTCTAAAAGTGTTTAATCAAACCACTTCACTTTAGGAGAAGAATCACGTGAAATGGAGATTTTTAGACAGCAAATGCCACAGCCTGGTATCGCAAACAAAACAGTGAAGAATTCTCCAAAATATTCCTTCCCACTTCTTGGAAAAATATGGCAGCATAATTTACAATATTGTATTTTAAAGATCCACACTATATTGCCATTTTCTGTATAATAAGACTTCACTTATCACAGTCCTTATGCTTCCAGCTCAAATGTTCTTTAATATTATTCATGCTAACGTAAACACCATGACATAATGCCAAATTAAGCAATGATATAATGAGTTTATTTCCAGTTTTTTAAGATGATATCAATCTTCTAAAACTCATCCTCTGCCTTAAGACTGTTAGAATAACAAATAATTTAATAAGCATGTAAACAAGGAGACTATATAAATTTAGAAGATATTGGAAGGATGTCTGGTAACGACACAGTACCTCAACTTCTACTATGATGGTGCTAACTGAAAATTTAAATTTCTGGAGAATTATCTCAATAATAATGTTTTAAAATATTCTTATACTCTCACCCTCAGTAATGCACTTTATTTAAATCTATAAAGAAATCTATAAAGAAAAATGATGGGCAAACATGAAATCACCATTTTCCATCCCATTTTTTCACTTCTTTTTACATCTGAACTCTTCTTTACAGGTGCGCTGTTTGCCTGTACTGATTTATTGAGTCACAATTGAGAACATTGTCCAGGTTACATCTGAAGTAACACAAACAACAATAAATCCATGAGATAGCCAGAAGGTAAAACATGAGAGGAAGCAACAATCTGAGACCCCTTCTGGACAACTTTCCTAATAACACCGAAACATTAAATCCAAGATAAAGTTTACACATGTGATGTATTTGTTCTTCTGACTGTAAGAATGACTAAGCCTTGTCTATGAAAAAAGATTTTGCCAAGACCAATAGTAGTATTATAATCAAAGTTATATAAAAAAGAATATGCAAGTCACATCTGTTTTTGACATTTTATGACATTAGCCTGAGTGAAGTATTTATCAGATTGCATATACTTTCTCGCTGTAAAAAACATAAAAGTCTGAGTTTGACATTTTTTTCTAGACATTAAGAATTAATATTCCCTAAAATGTTCTTTTACCTTAAAACAATTTTAAAAAACATTTTTAGTGACAAGCACAATGAAGCCATCTGTACATACTGTTAGAGTTATATCTTTTCTTTGCATTCTCGGGATGTTCTCAGAAATATAACTTTGCACTGTGAGGAACTTGGTCTGAGAAAACCAGGTAGCACTGAATAGCTTTATGATTTGTGATTATTTTCCCTGGAAATCACTGCAGAGAAATATAATATTCAAAACTTGATTTACCATGCTGATATATTACCTATCTAGTTTCTCTTATATACTGCCGATAGGCCAAAATAAGCGAAAGCAAATTAATTATTTTTTTATTCCTACAAGTAGACATGGACAAAGATTTTGGAGGTTTACAGCATTACTGACCCTGTAATTCTATTCTCAGTTGGCAGAGAAGTTCATGTGTCTGTAGGAGGTGCTTCTTTAATGCTAACTTAAATGCAAAAGTAACTAACAAAATAAAACAAATTTAGTTATAAATTACCTCCAAGTTTCTGGATGATGACAGAAGCAAATAGCAGAATCTAGACTGAAAGTAATCTAAAATAAAAGAAAACTGAATTAGCTAAATATTTTATCATGTTAGTTGAAAGCTTAAGACAGTTATTTGCAAGTCCTGTTTCTCTTTCCTGTCATTTCCAGTAATGTCTAATACGTAGAAAAAATGTTTGAATAGGTTTTTGCTTTGTTTTATTTTGTTTTCTGTCTACAGTTTAAATCAATAAAGCCCCAGAAATTTTGCCTTTGAGTTTTGGTTGTGTTCGGTGAGAAATTCAAGTAAACTGACAAACAAATTATTTATCTTTTTCTGCAGTTTTTTAAAAAGAGATTAAGAACATTGGTCTGCTTTACAGAGAGAGAGAAAAGAGAAACAGTTTAGGGAGGACACACAACATGGCCACTGTGTGCAATCCGTTCCTCCGTATTATTTAGCATTCATGCTGAATTAAGGATGTAAATTATACATATTTGCCTGCTCCCGCTATTACCTATCCATGTCTAACCCTGCTTTGAATCTACTGATAGTGTTTACTCTGCAACCTGCTGTGGCCACAAATTCCACAAGTTTACTGCTCACTGAGAAAAAATACTGTCTTTTGTCTAATCACATCTCCTAGTAGTCTCAGTGATTACCCTCTATTTTTAGTTCTGTGAAATGTGGTGAACAGTTCTGCATTTACCACTTTCCTGATTTTGTATATCCTGATATTATCCTCTCTGTTTTCTTTTTCTCAACTGAAAAGTTGCCCCCAAATGCTTTAACCTAGCCAGTCCAGAAAGAATGTTAAACTAGGACACTTTCATGCAAAAATACTTACAATTGCTAGGAATACAGATTTATTTTTTTAAAGAGCTGAGAAGATAATTTTGTTAATACAGTGACATGTAGTGTTCAAAAGATTTTAGAATGAAACTTAGTTTAATTCAACATTTCCAAACTCAAATCTTCCAAAATTACAGGAAAAAAAAAAAAGAAAATGAGCAAAGAGAGTTAAAAGGTTGGTTCTGTTTGCTGTAATTTGATTTTATTTAATTCAGAGCTAGACATGCCTTCTGGCTCACAGAACAGCAGAAACTTCCAAAACAGTCAGTTTCTACAGCTGAGGTTGGAGTGCTTTGCAATGCTCCCCACAATCTTTGTTCCAGGATGCAACATGAATGTGGGGCTGTTTCATATTTCATCATCCCTTCAGACTTTTAATTTTGGCTCTACATTTGAGTTGCCTACTTCATTTTTTCTGGTCAATTTTCCCCTATTTGATTTTGACTTTCTTTCCCCTTTCATTTCAATTCTTTGCAGTGTCTCCTAAAAAATCCTTAGATTGAATTTTCTACCAGAATGCATTTGTAATTTATCAGAATGAGTATTTAGCACTGTTAAAAAAATTAGTAATGCACAAGAAGCTGAGACAACTCTATGAATACACATTTATTATAAGTTATTTAGTTTCATTTGGATCTCTAGGAGATAGGTACATTCTCATTGGAAAAAAATAAAACTACAGAGGACTAAGATCCATGACACCAGGTAAGACAAGATGTCTCTAAGACATTCACCTGGAATGCCTCAGAGTTTGTACCTGAAGAAAGGAATATGCTGTGCCTTAGTGGAATTGATCCCTGTCCCTCCTCACAAGGGAGGCTGGGACATATTGCCCTCTTTTGGTTAGGATACGCATATGCCACCTGAGAGGGAGCTTATGAGAAGGTAACCAAGACTTAGATGTGCTGGTTTTGACTTGAATAGAGTTAATTTTCTTCACAGTAGCTAGGGTGGGGCTGTGTTCTGGATTTGCACTGAAAACAGTGTTGATAACACAGGGATGTTTTAGTTACTGCTGAGCAGTGCTGACACAGAGCCAAGGCCTTTTCTGCCTCTCACCCCACCCCACCAGCGAGGAGCCTGGGGGGGCACAAGAAGTTGGGAGGGGACACAGCCAGGACAACTGACCCCAACTGACCCCAGGGATATCCCAGACCATATGGCATCATTCTCAGTATATAATGCTGGGGAAAGAAGAAGGAAGAGAGGGATGTTTGGAGTGATGGTGTTTGTCTTCCCAAGTCATCATTATGTGTGCTCTGCTTTCCTGAGGATGGCTGAGCACCTGCCTGCCCATGGGAAGTGGTGAATAAATTTCCTATTTTGCTTTGCTTGTGCATGTGGGTTTTGCTTTTCCTGTTAAACTGGCTTTATCTCAGCCATGAGTTTTCTCAGTTTTACTCTTTTGATTCTCTCCCTCATCCCCCTAGAGGGGATTGAACAAGCAGCTGTGTGGTGCTTAGTTGCCAGCTGAGGTTAAACCACAACAGAGAGAATCACAACAACACACAATTGGTAGAAACAAAAAAAGAATTTAAACAAGCCTAAGGACAGAAAAGAAAATCAAGATGAAAGGGCAAAAAAGGATCAAGAGAAAATCTTTATCTTCCCTTCCTACTTGCTGCTATGATCAACCTGAGAGATGATCAGTAATAAAAAGGCTAAAATCAGCCACCAGGGTTATTCTTTAGCCAAGGATCAAAATACAGATTATACATATCTGGCAGCTTTCAGACTCCATTTCTTTAATATAGATAGAGAAAGACCATGTGTTTTGTTCTAAGATTGAACTAAACATTTTTGGTTTGGATTCAAATTTTTCATCACCAATCCAAAACTTAATTAATTATAAAAGCCCTAATAATCACCCATTCAAACTGTTCCTCTAAGACTGAGCTAGAATTTCTATTGCTGTATTTTATTTTTTTTTAAAAATTCATAATAAAAAATTGACTTTTTCCTCTAAAAGATCTGCTTGAAACATAAAACATAAGGAGGAATCCTATGGTCCATGATATTCAGAAGCTGTAATTTGATGATTTTGACTACTCTAATTTCATAATTTGTGACTCTCTGATTTATACTTTGTGATTTAATTACAGTGTCCACTACCATTCAACAAGAAAATCCATAAAACCTAATAGTTTCATATTATCTCCTACATCTGAACAGTCTTCTACTTCTGAACAGAATTAATATATACTGTCATGAGAAAAGGGTAGATTGTCCTTATACTGTTCAAGAAGTGAAAACATTAGGAAAAACAATGCTGAGTCTTCTCTAGTGCTTGTTATTTTATTTTTTTTTATTACTGAATGATTTTTTTCTAGAACTAGATGTATCTTCTCTCATATACTTATTAAATGTTTGATGTTGGTCCTATAATTTTTCGTTATTTTAATCTATGTGTCAGAATGGTGGCTGCCCAGCTGTCTTATTTTTATAGTTTATTTTTATGGTTTTGGTTTACTCTCTGTAGATGTCATTTTAAATGAACATTCGTTTGCTATTTTTATGGAGAGATAGCTCTGCTGTTCATAGTGACTCAGATATTTCATAACAAAGGCAACATAGGTTATATCTAAGATACTATACTTATGTGAAATACTGTAGTTCAAACACCTGATTTCACCCATTCAGTCTCCAATCAAGGTCCTTGGAAAAGCACTAGTTGTAATCACAAAACCACAGATGTTTATGGAACCACTTGGGAGAATCTAAAGAATTCTGGGCTGGTGATTCCAGTTACTGCTTAAATTGAAAGACTGCAAATGATTTGTTTCCCTTCATGTGCAAGTAAAGTCACTACTGAATGCTTTTAGACTCAGATGTCCAGAGAGAGAAGACAGTTGTTTTCATTCTGATGACAGAGGTAGAGTTAGTAGACCAACAGACAGTCACCAGACTTTCTGCAAATATTGCTAATCTTTCTGCAAATATTTCTAAAGGTAACTTTTCTCTGGATGGAGGGATAGTGCAGTCTTCATGTCAGTTAACTTCTCCCCAGAACTGCCAAAAAAATGACAATTAATGCCAGCTACGCTGATATATCTGATATGGACACTATTCCTTTGGGAGTTGGATTGACTCCCTTAGAATCATTTAATAAAGAAAAATGAACAGGTGGTGGAAAGTTTTAGTCATGCCAATTTGTGTTGGTCTTTAACCAAGAACTTAATTGTCTTTTAATCCATTACCATTCACTTAAACTATCCTTTGGGAAAAGATTTTGTTGCTGCCTCAATATTGAAGAAGCATCGTATAAGAAGATGGAAGATATTTTCCCTACTCATAGGGAAAAAAAATTACCTAGATATTTTGTAGCAGTAAGACTATCAGCTACTTTTATAGGGTATAATATTTATGATGAAACACATCTTTCCTTTATAGTGTGCCTGTATTTTTATTTTGGTATTGCTTAATCACATCTAATTATATTTTATGAAACTTACATTTCATCACTTTGGTTTTTAGAGTGGATCATCCTGGAAGCATATTATTTTTTTCCTGAGAACACAAATTTATAATATGTTTTTTGATGGTACAAGCACCTGTCATTATTTAAAAGTAGTCATGTCATAACATAAAGAAGGTAAGACACTATGAAATTGTTAAAGAAGGAGAATAAGAAACAAAGTTACTGTTTTATAACTGCAATTTAACCTAAATGATTATTTTTTCTTTAAAATCAAAACGTTGTCATTTGTCACTTTTAATGTTTGCATTTACTTTATCTGCAATAAAGCCTTCTTTAGGTTTGTCAGGTTTAAGTAGAATAAAGAAATAACATACATTTGACATTTTTAATAGGGGGAGATGAAATCAATAGAAATAAAAATGATAATTTGTGCAGTATAGCACAAGTTACTGCATCAGCTTCATCAATAAAATAGAATGTCTTTATATATGACCATCTTTTTACTTTATTAAATCTACATCCATGATCTAAAGCTCTATTGAATTGCTGCAATGGTCATGCATATTTCAGATGTTTAAAAATGAAATTCGACTTCACTAAGTCTTAACCAACCATCCATACTGCTAATATAATTGCAAACTTTATTTCCTTGCATGTCACTTATACAGCATTTAAACAAAGAGAGAGAAAAAAATGTAAGGGTTATGTGGAAGCCCTCTTAGCTTAAACAGCTAATACAGAGCAAAAGTATACTTTTAAGAAAAGCAAATATCAGTATACTGTAATGGGAAAGAAAATGAGTGTTATGATTTACCTTTTAAAAAAATAGGTAAGTTCCAGGCTGGAGGTGAGGGAGGGAGGTATCAGAGAAATCACATACCACCATCTTAAACATGCAGCACTACACAAAATACTTTATAAAAATCCTTGATGAGCTATAACACTCAAACTACACAGGTAACCTTCATAGCTGACTCAACATTAAGTTAATTAAGGTAATTTGTTCAACTTTTCCTACCCTCAATATGAAATCCTATGATGATAAGGTATAACACAACACTACCACAGTAGTAAAGCAACTAAGTAAAGCAACTAATGTAGGATATTATATAATTATTAAAATGTCTTTAGTGACAGCTGTAGTGGGGCAGTACTTGCTAGAATAATAATGTAAGATTTGCTACCTGAGATACAAGATTAGTAATGACAATTTCATTTGTAAATAATCTATTTTTTCAATGTAGCAATTTCTTAAATGCGTGGTAGCATTCCCTCTCTTCTCATGTTCTTACCTTTCTTTTTTTATTTTGAAAAAAATGGATTTATTTCTTAATTTTTCTTTCACCAATTTTTTTTTTTTAAAGTTAATGCTATAGTGTTTTACAATATTTTAAAGCAAGAGTAATTACTTTGGGAAGAAAGTGTGTTAGTGGTGAGGATACTGGCTTCAGAATAGTAAGACTCAGGTTAGAGTACTTTTCCATAACACTTCTCTTAGGTCTTCTTTAGAACTCAAGTTCTCTATCACTTGACTACCTCAAAGCTTGAAAAATAATGTAAGAAAAATTCAGGTTCCCAGCAACTCTGCTTATAAGTATCTGTGAGTCATTTCATACATAATTTACATTTGAAGTATTATTTTTCCTCATCTATTTTTTCTGCCTCTTCTACCTTCTTCTTCTCCTTTTCTTTACCAAGCTCTTAAAAAAACTATAAATGAGACCACCAATGTATTCAGCCTCCTTCTCCTTCACTTCTGTTCAAGTCCTTTGTTGTATATGCATACATAATAGGCATTGTAGATCTTGAAATGCTGATTCAGATTCAGAGAGCTGATTTTTTTTTTCCTGCCTTCTAATGCTTTTGAATTTAACTGTGCTACTGAAAGGGAATAGAGACAAGCAGACTCAGGTGTCTGCTGTGTGAAATGTTTTCCTGATTTCAGCAGACTGAGATATCTCCAAACTGTGCAGAGATGCTCCTGTCTGATGAGGTCTCACCACTCTCCGCTGTTCAGGTAACTCAGATAATGAGAAGAGGCAGGTAATTAAATTCCATACCATACAGCATTGCGTAAAAGGTGACAAGTTTAGTATCTATGGATTCTCATTTCTGATGTTCCTAATCTTACTGGTTCTACACCTCAGACTTAATGTTGCATTGATGTAAAGGCCTCTAACGCTTCTCCATGCCTAAATAATACACTTTTCTTTGTTTAAAATATTTAACAGTTTTATTCAGATTTTATTCTCTCCTTTTTTCTCCCTCCCCCCTTGCTGTGAATACAAGTGGCAAATATATGAATATCTTGTGCTAAGAAGCTAGGTGTTACTAAATAAAATAACAGCATACAACTTTAATTTAAACTTTAAATTATGTAAGTACTTGGATATAACCTTACCCATCATTTCTCAGTATCCCCCTGGACCAATAGATATAATTTCTCTTACAAAAGTGAAACTCCCTTTACAGGAACAAGAGAGTGCACCTCGTGCTTGAACAGGCTATGCAGCCAGACTATTGAGGTGTCTCTGAATACAGGTGCCCTCAGAATTAGGAAAAATGGAATCCCCAGGTTTCAAATTGGATTAAACCCCACATCCCATATAAATCCTGCCTGCTACTGTACAGCAAAGATCAAGCATTTATTCCTCTTCTACTTTCAGGATTTCTTTTTTTCATAAATCATTGGAATTTTTTCTTAGCAGATCTCCTTTCAGAAAGAAAAAAAACTGATAAACACGAAAAAGATGAGCTAGGTGTCTTATCTGTTGTACATTTACTCACTTCCCAGTAACTATACCTTTTTCTTCCATGCCACAGGATAGTTAAGATTATACATTTAGAATTCAGGTAATCATCTTTTCCATCAGATTTTAGATCTTTAATTACTGTGGACTCATCAGATCTAAACATCAGAAAAATTACTACATCGTTCATAAATAAGCTGCTTGTACTCAGACAAGTGTTGAACAAGTTTCTGCCACTTAAGGACGTAGTTCCAAATATTTAAATAATCTCAAATATATACAGCATTAGTATAATATTCAGAACTTAATTCCTGGACAAAATGAGGATGAAAAATCTCATTGAAATAAGTAGGACAGAGCAGGAAAGGTTTTTGTTCTGGGAGCTTGCTCATCATGAGTAAAAAAAGGTGAGCAGCATGACAGCCTTGTAGGTTAGCAAAGTTAATGCCCTTTCTTTCTTAAACATTCCTTTTCACATTTCAGGCACATTAAGTCGAATTCTGCCCTCACATGCATCACTAAGCTCAACAGGACACCTCCTTATGCTTCCAAGGGCAAAATTTGTTCTATACCACTTTTGAAAACTTTTTTATATGACTACTCATATTTACTTCACTTTCTTTAAAACAGACTTTTTCATTTATTTTTGAACACTCAACTTTTTCTGTCATTAATCATTCATAGTTTATTGTGATCCCCTAAATTTACATTCTTATCAGTTTGGTCAAAAGATCTACAATTAACAGCTTTTATTTAGCAACAAGAGGGTAAATAAAAGTGCAATAAGAAACTTCCATGTCTTCTAAATGATTATTTTTTTTAAAAATCTCATTTCCTCCATAGAAGAATATCTTCATATACAAAACTTAACTTGCTTACAGTTCTTGAATGATCACTCACATTGCTATTTTGAAAGGACCACTCAATCAAAGTATAGAAATATGTCTTTTTGATCATATGAAGCAAGATCTTTCCAGATGGAAAATCTCAGAAATTCTTTTCTTTGAACTGAAAGTGACATTCAAAGACATTTTTAAAGAGCAAAGTGTAATGAATGCTAAACTTCTATGTTTCTAAACAAACAGTGATGTCTATTCTCTCTGGAGCAAACATATAACAGAATATACATTTAAAATATAACTAATATTTCTGTATTTATGTGCCTTGACACATACAATTGATACAGGGAGCTTTACTAAAGCAAACAAAATTAACTATCTCAGCTGCTTATGATAAACATGCAGCATGCTAATTTAAGATACCATTTTCTGTTTGCAGGTTACAAAGTTTAACATTAAATAATTATGAGAAAAGTATGCTGATACATTTACACAACAAATTGCTGTTATTTGCTCCCCATAACTCCTTTTTGAAAAAAGCTATTAAATACATACAGTGATAATAGATTTTTTTAATGCTTTTTTAAAACATTTGGTGTACTTTATCATTTTGTTTAGCTGGATGTCTCACTTTTAGTCATGTAAGAAAGAATAAACTGTAGTGGTTTTACCAAAAGTGGAAGTTAAGACTCCACTCACCACTGAATATATCAGCTTCTAGACAAATGCAGTGAGCATCTCTGCTAAAGGTTGAGACAGTCACTGAAGGTTCAGTTTGTAGCACCGAGATACTTTGGGTAGTCTGGATCTGCTTATTTGACCTTTAATGGTAACTCACCAAAAGCAGTTTAGCTTAAAAATACCTGTGTCATTCTCCAACTGTTCCATATAGTCAATATGTTATATGCTTGGTGAACTCTAGGTTAGGTGCTTATCACCATAGCAAGACACTAGTAAAAAAGAAAAAAATAAAGCCTTATCCTATGTTTTTGTAAGATCTATTTCTGTCTTGCAGCAAATAGTAGTCTATTATGCTATATGAAACACACAGGGATTTTGGTAAATAATTCTAATAGTAGAAAAAACTTTTCAACCTCTATTATTTTCATAACCTTATAGTTAAAAGCTTAAAAAGAAATTTTTCAGGGCAGTTTTTTCCTTGCAAAGGTGTATATTCTCCATGCATTCCCAGATGCTTTGATATAAAGACTATTCAGGGAAATAATACAAATATTTCTCAGGCAGATCATCACACCTGTACTTGGCTAAGTGTAGGATACTGAGGCTTTTCTTCCCCTCCAAAAAAAGAAATACGAAGTGAAAAGTCTTTTAGCAACTCATTAAACATTTTGCGAGAATCAAATGCTGCAAATTGCATTCCCTAGTATAATGCAAAAAATATATTTGGCCAAAAGGATATAAACAATTTTATTGGAAAACAATAAACATTTTTTTATTGGAAAGCCCCTGGTGCCAACAGAAAAATGTGATTTTCCCATTTTCACATACTCAGTGTTTGTGGACATTCATTTGCAGGTAGTTGCAAGATATCACCGACAACACTGAATTAGGATAATGGGGTTAGAAAACAAAGCTATGTTTGACTGCAGGAACAGCTTCTGGAATATTTTACTGTCTTCCACAGGGATCAGAACAGATAGGCAAATGCATTCAGCTGCAGGAGAAGGCTTGATGTCATTTATTCTACCAGGAAAGAGGTGCTATCTTCTGGAGAAATAGAACACAAACTGACTGTCATCTGGCAGAGTTGATTTGAAGAACAACTTCACTAACACATGAAGTCATAGTCCTACTATGAACAGCAGTCAGAGATTATAAGAGTCATGGGAATATTTTCTTTGCTGTGGCCTTACAGACCATAAACTTTTAGGTTGCCACAAGCCTACAAGATGACAGTATGATTGTCAACACTTTTTCTCCATTTTAGAGTCAGATATTGGCAGAATATAAACTAGTAGTAGGAACAGTAGGTTATGACAGTCCACATTCAATATTCATTATAGTTAATTCTTCCGTACTACCTGTCTTTTATGACTTGTTTCTAAAAGCTGCAATCTTTGTGGGGAAGAAAAACCCATAATGTGCAATGCATTTGATGAGCGTGGGAAAGGGCAAATATTAAAGACATTTGTTAAGCTTAGCAATAGAAAAACAGAGTATTTCCATCTAATTTATTTAACACTCGAGAAATAGTATGTATTTCAATTGTTTTGACTGGTTTTTTTTGCAAATGTTATCAAATACTGTATCAGAAATAATTCAAATATTGTATTAGATTCATATAGTAACACTGCATTATGAGCTCTTAATCTTTCTGTTAGAAATATATTTACGCAGGAGCTCATTGTTGCCTTGGTTTTGATCCCATGGAAGACAGTATAAATCTCACCATTGTTAAACCAACTGAAATAATTTGAAAGCCCACCCCTAATTTATATATTATAATTACATAGCAAGACTGAAGACATGAATATTGACTCTCATGAGATAAGAATATTCTTTATAGTCATTTATATAATAATTTACTGGGATTAGGAAGAAGCTTCTATTTTCTTTTTTCTTTCTTTTCTTTTTCTCATTTCCCCCCTTTCCTTCTCACCTTTTCTTTCCTTCTTTTTCTCTTTCCTTCTCTTTCTTTTTCTCAGCATGCTTACCTATTCCACTGTCAAGGCAGAATACTCACCAACTGAATGACCTGAATGATCAAACATACTGAAATTCACACAGTTTTTCTCTTAGGAATGAATATCTTCCTAAGACATGCAAATGGTGAAACCTAATTTTTCTAAGATCATGTTTTCACAGAAAGATCACTCTCTAGAGCAAGTATTAATGGTATATGATCACTTTATTTATTACTTTTGTAATAAAGTTTTATGGAGAATAACTCATGTAAATTGCAGTACTGAGTCTGTATCATTTAAAAATGTTACTTTTGTATGTTTTATAAAAGTATAAACTGTTCCATTGTTCTTCTGATCAAACAAAACATGAGCAGTCCGTGAGGCAACAAGAAATGAATCCCGCAGTGCCTAATTCAGGAGGCATCAGACAGTCTACATTTGTAGACAGACCAGAATGAAAACTAACAGCAATCAAATAACAGCAAATTCAGAGGATGGTGAGCATATAACTATTAGACACTATGCCAGGCAACTGGCACTGAATGTTAAATTTTTTTCGCATTACAATAAAATGGATTATATTTGTATGAAAATCCCATTTGTATAACTACTAAGTAAAGACAGCTAGGAATCAAAATAACTGGGTTGAAATGACAGAAGAACTATTTGAGGATAACTGTTTTTCATATGAAATATTTGCCAAAGGACAAGACGTGATTATTAAATTAGCAGGTAAATTAGTGATTGATAAACTAAAGTGTTGTAAAAAGAACTCTTCTCAGGAAAACTTTGCAGTGGAAGGCGATTGGCACATCGATAATGTTAATTGTGTGTCTCATATGAGTTGAAATTTACAGCCCTATTTTGTTCAGCAGATGTTTTAATTACAAGCTTGGGGCACGCAGATGTTTTTGTGCAGTCAGGGAGAAAAAATCCTCCACGATGTCACAGAATTGCAGCAGTAAGGCTGGAACTGATCTGGAGACTGACACAGTCCATCTTCCTGCACTGAAGCACAGTTAGATAGACTCGGACTACCTCTGACGGATGTTTGTTTTTAAAAGTTTCTATTAAAGGACAGATTTTATTATTTCCCCAATGAAGTTATTTCTGCCTTCTTAATTATCCTTTTTTGCAAAAAAGTTTTCCCTAGTATGTAACGTAATTCATCTTCCCTACAAATCAAACCTATTTTGTCTGATCCTAAGCCTTGTGGAGTCACAAGTAAATACTTGCATATGAGAAGACTTGTCTGCTCCTTCTTTCTCTTTTAAAGTATTCTAAATTCCCCAAACAGTTCAGGTTTTCTGAGTCTGCAGTCAGTTTTAATGTGTGTTAGACGGCTGCCTGCAACACCGGTAACGTGACCACTTGGGGTACTGAAGGAAAATATTTATCCCAGTAACAAGTCTCACCAACGCCCAGATACAATCTAATGTGGAGAGAGAGTTAAAGACTTCCAGAAGAAAAGTAAGAACACCTAAATATAGGTAGTATGTTTATCTTCTGCATCCATCTCTTTCTTAAAACCAAGGTGCCCAAAATACAAACAATATTTCATCCAGATCATTATAAGTATGAAAAAGATTGCAGTAATACTGCCAGTATATTAATCTAACACCTCTGTTAAATATAACTAAGAGATATGCATCTAATAATAAATTAAAATTAACTTTTTGATGCACTAGAACCATACTTTTCTGTACCTTTTTTAGGTTAGTCCAGGTGTTTCACATGTTGTGCACATATTTGACCTTTCTTAAATACAGTAGCCCTTTAAAATACTACTCTGATATACAAAGATAATCATCAATTTGAAATTGGCACTCTTGAGTGCTTGCACTTTTATCTGCATCTTCTCATACATGTTTAAAAAAATGTAATTGCAAGTAGGCCAACATACAAGTAACTGACAAAAACCCTGAACAGAATCATGTTCAGAAAAGATATCCATAATAATTCACCTGAAAATCTTTTCCACTTTTACTGCCTGCAACTTATAACCAACCCTGGAGGTATTTTTTTCCAAATTTGCACTTTCATCTTAAATTAAAATCAGCTAGTTATACCACACTTCCTTAATTAGCTACCAAAATGTGATATGAAACTATGCAGAAAGTCCTACTAAAGTCAGAATATATTATGTCTACCTTACCCACTCTGCCTGTTTCTGGTTGAAGAAAATTAAAAAGGTCCATATCACCTTTTTATCCCCTAGATGCTTATAAATTTATTCATAATTTCTCTAGGTTTCTGTGTATCCCACCTAGGCTGCTTGGTCTTTATTTCCCAAGAAACACCCTTTTCTTCTTTAAAGTCCCTGTGTTTGCCTTTTGCCACTCCCCTGGGACTTCTCCCACCCTCCCTTACTTCAAGGGGATAATTGCTAATGTTCAGAGACTTCTTGGGCTACTTCCTTAAACGCTCTGTGGTGAAGTAAGGAACTGACCTTACTTTACTACTTTAATTCATCCAACTTACATAAATGTTCCCTCACCTGCCTTCCAGTTTGTCTTCCATTTCTCTTGTTAATTATACTGATTGCTAATAAGTGGTAGAACTGTATTTTCTTTTGCCTTTCTCTTATTTCTCATGCATCTACGTGAGTTCTCTTGGTTGCTTTAATGTCTTTTGCAAGTTTTTCTTTGTATTGTTTCTTCGTCGTTATCTTCCGCACTTTCCATGCCAAGTGCTCTCAGAAATCACAGTTTTAACAAGTGGATATTGTACTAATGGGTACTCAGAAGAGAACACTTCTGTGCAGTAGTTGTAAGTGAAAGGGTGCTATCCCAGTTTAAATTCTCAAGACAGTATTGAACAATTTTTATGTGAATTGCCCTCATCCTGCTGTTCTTGCTTCTTTTCCATTTCTTAGAACTGCAGACTACATTATGTGACAATTATTTCTCTTCAGTTGCCTTTCAGCCTTCACATGCTCAATCTCCTCTCCCTTACCTTTGCAGTGGACATTACATCTAAGTTGTCTCCTCTGAGATAAGAAACTGGCCTCCACGATTGCAAGAACTTCTTCATGTCTACTGTGTTACCAGTGCATAGCCAAGCAATTAAAGTGCCTCCTTCATTAGAACAGGACACCGTCTTTGAATGCTCACCATAGCTTCCCCAAAACCTCATTCACCACTTTAATTCAATGCAGGATTAAATTATATTTAATTAATACTAATTCTGTAGTCAGTGCAGCATCCCTGGTCTTTTCCTTCTGTTGTCTTAACCCTGACTCTCTGTTCTTCCTCAAGTTTAGGTAAGCAAACCGCCTTACCTCTCTGAGAATTTTAGTTTTCTAGGCAGTGTTAAACAATGGATTTACAGACTGTTGCATAGTATATACATAGAGATTATAACTCAGAAGAGTGTTTTAAACCCATTCCCCAGTCACCCCTGCTCAGTGACCTGCTGAAAAAGGATTAAACTGTTCCAGCCTCAGACAAGGTTATTGTTATGCTCGCATTAACAGCAATAAAACACCAAGTAGAATACAGGACCTAGAAATGGGTAAGGCCAGATGCCAAGGAACAGTGAACCAAAAGGTTGCAAACAAATTTCTCAAAATCTCAGCAACATGATTCATTTTGCAGGAATTAAAGAGTTCATCTTTCCCCTTAGTTTAGTTATTTCCTAGAATATTTAGCTGTTCTGTTGGAACATTCAATTTTTCAATACAAAAGAATTTCTCCGTATGAGCTGACAATCTGATTCACTGCCGTTCCCTCCCCTACTGCTTACAAACCCCTCTCCCTACCCTTCGATCCTTCCACACAGCGAGCTCTCTAAATAGGTCACACAGTGAATTAATTTTCATTTGTTGTACAAAAAGTGTCATCTATTCAAATCTTATCTGCTAACTGTATCACCACATTTCACTTCAGATGACTTTAAACGGGGACCACCAGAAGCATTTTATTTTTTCAGACTGAGTTCAGAATCTTGATTATAGCTTAGAAAGAAGTAAAAAGAAGTATTTCTCACATTATTATTAGTAGTAGTACATTTATCTGGAAGACAGATTTAATCCTACAAAGTGTTAAAAGGCTCAATAAAGGGTCTGTCAAGTATTTTCACATGCTTTGATAAATGCCATTATGTGCATGTCAAATGAATACTATTAATATGGATGATTAAAAAATTAAGAACTTATTTGTTCATCCTTCATCATCAAGAGATGAATTTGCATTTTGATTTTTGCATTTTTGAAAGCAGTTTGTATTGAGGTAGAAGACCTCTAAAACAAAATAAGATAAAATAGAACAAAACAACAACTCTAACCTTCAGATAGAGAAACGCTTCATAGCCTTTTGATTCTTTTTGGGTTTCCAACATACCATTTGACTATTGAAATTTCAATGGTAAAAATCTACAAAGAGAAATGGGGCTGACTCCTATGAAAAACAATGGAATAGTACCATCAAGTTCATCCTGTATTTTTATCAGAACATGAGCAGTCTTTATTCTAGCTTCTTCTTAAACAAAAAAAACCTTGAAAGAACACAACTGAATCTTTAGAAAAGGGTTCAACATAAATTGCAAACATGGTGGATCATTTCATCAGGAAATCTTAGCAATAAGTAGTAAATTTCCTAACATGAGATATTAAAGTACTAATTAGAGAGCTGCAGACTTCAATGGGCTTTAAAGTCACCTCCCCAGTGGAAAGTGAACAATTTTCAGACCATGGAAGACATTTTAAAACTAAGAGCTACATGGTTTTCCAAGCATTTTTTTCTTTCTTCCTTTTTTGTTAGTTAGTTTGTTTTGTTTTGTTATTGTTATACAATCTTTCTGAATATTAGGATGCTTTGTTTATACTGAGAAGAAAGAATGAACTTTCATTTTACAACTGAAATTGAAAAATATGTTACTTGAAAGTCAGAAAGGATTGATAAAAGAATTAGCTTTAGAAGGGTTCTAAGAGAAACTTCTTGGAAATATTCAAGTTTCCAGCAAATTATGTTGATGTAGATCCTATCAGATCAAAGTATCTTAAGAAACAAACGATAAAAGGGTGACTAATGGGCCAATAAAAATTTAGCATTCCTGTGTGATGACTTCCATTATAACAGTTATGTTATATTCATTTCAGCAAGCTCTGAAAGCTGCAAACATAATGGTGGTTTATGTAACTAGCCACTTCATGTCTCCAATTGCTTTGACAACTAGTTGCAATTTCATCTCAAGTGTTTTTAACCATCAATGGACAGAGACCTTATTAAAGTGGTGATATTCAATGCTTTAAAATAACTCCAAAGTATTACCAGTTCCTCTTATGAATGCACACTAATGTTAATTAAACATCAAAGTTATTTATCTAAAATTGTGGTCAACAGATGGTATTGATACACAAAGTAGAGATCCCTCTATAAAATTCAGTACTTTATGGCCACCCAGTTTATTACTGGAATACAGTCATATTAATAAAATTGGGGCTGCACTATCTTTTTTTAGAAGAAAAAAATAAGATAGATTGCCATATATATAAGCTTTTGAATGTTCATTAAATTAAAAAGCACCCAAACTATCACATGTTATGAACTGTCACTCAGACATGGCCTTGAGTAGAAAACACTGTCAACCATACAGGGCAAGTCCTTGTGTTTTTTCTTTGCTCCTGCTGTCTTAGTTTTCCAGAACATGCTAATGATTGGCATGAGAAGTACCTCTGGTCTATACAGTCTGAGTGCCAGATTTAATGGAAGCACTCAGTTAAGCAGCAAAACATACCAAAAAGTAGGAAATAATATCAAGTACAGAAAGACTTTTACATTTTCTTTTCCCCTTACTCTTGTTGTGATCAAGCAGTGTCAAAACACCCCAGATTAGCTAATACAAGTACTTAAAAATATATGTTTATGAAAACACCACAAATCAGAGCAAATTAAAGAACAGTTTCTGGACTATAACTCCCTTCTAAATACTTTCTTTTAGCCAACTGTACAGATGTTGAACATAAGTTGATACACACTTTATATCCACAGATAAAGAAAAAAAAAAAGTTTGATGTTTTGAATTTTAAATGTGTTCTTTGGCAGACAAAGAAAGATGTCTATGTGACAGCCAAAATGACTGAGAACAGTAGTGATATCTCAGTTATTCGTAGGGGATTTCTAATTTGTTCTCTTCATAAAAGTTTAATGCTTGACTTTAATTTTTATGGTTTCTAAATTCACAAGTAGACAACCAGAATTTCAAAACTGATATACATTTCTGAGAAGAAAACAGAAATGAATCTGCTTATCTTTCCTTCTTGAGTGTAAATGGCCTTTTTATAGACCTTCAAAGTTAAGTGAACAGTGTTTTAAATGTTTTAAGAACTCCATTTTATACTGCTGACGTGACTTGGCATTTTGCCAAGTAAAACTCTGTTCTAATGATTAGTTGCTTTGTATTCCTTTAAAGAAAACTAACATAGCCCCAAAAATGCAGTTAAATCTTTCTGATATTTAAACTATCAAATCCATATGAGAAACAAACTTATTTTAAACAGAATGGTCTTCCTTTTTTACAAAACTTTCCCTGAACTTTAAAGTTCTTTAAAACCTTAGCATAAAGACCTTATCAGTATAATCCAAGTAACAGTGATTCTAAGTTCACACACACGCGTAATCAGCATTTGTTTTCAGGCAGCTAGTTTATCACTAGCTTAGCAGTAAAATATACAAAAAAATCTGCTCTTCTTGTATGGATACAAATATTAGAAAAAAAAAGTCTTGAGTTTGAGTGCTAAAGAATAAACCACAAACATTCCAATTTTCAATAAAAAGACATCCTCATCATGCTTTCATCTTCATTGAAAAGCAACTAAACATTTTTTTTTTACTATTTAAAGAAAAATCAGAGCAGTCATCTCCAGTCGCAAAATGAAAGTTGCTTGTTACACATGATTATTAAAGAGAACAACAAGGTGCCTGCGATAATTTACATTAACTTTTCACTGAGGATAATTTTTGTGACTAAATTCTTTCTAGTACTTCTCTGTTCTGATTTACTGTGTCAGAAATGAACAGTGGAAACTAAAACTTGTTAAGAATGTTAAGAATTCTCTAATAAAATAGTTTTGATTCAGAAAATGCCAAGCATTTCTGAAGCAGTTCTTTGGGAGAAGTTGATTTCCAAAAAAGCTTTCACTCTAACTCAGTTAAATTCCTAGAGTGAACAAAACAATTTGCAGAATAGCCAACTAAACATTATGGTACTTGCTCTACAGTGAAAATATCTTCTTGCCTTGACAGCAGCAGACACCTGTATCCATGCCACCAGCAGTCCTGCAAAGTGCCCAGTGGTACTGTGGTTAGGGCACCCAGTCCTCCAGCATCTATTATCTTCCAGTTGTAGCTGCAAGAGCTCTTCTGTAATCACCATGGCTTTCTCAGTGCTGTCATCACCCAGTTTCTCAAACAAGTAAGACAGTTCTGACAAGTCAGTCATTTCTTGGCTGTTCAGAGCATCTGCGACAATGAGTACAGAAGAGTAATGGAGAGTTACTATATGGCATAACTTTAGATACTGTTCCAGATTTGCACTTGAATACCTTTCATAAAATATATACAAAATCAAATCAAAGAAGGTATTGACAAGGGAAAGGATGTGACTCTGTTCTGATGCTTCTGAAAGTACATTGAGCAATTAAACCCAAAATATATCACATTTTCTTTATTGTTTATTCACAGAGCCAAAGTGTATTGATACTCCCAATGAGTGGGAGGTTTAAAAAACAAGGGACTTTTTCCTACTTTTTTTTGGTCTGGTATCTACCACCACCAGGCTGAGCTCAAGTGTGGCCACCACCTGTGCAATATTCATGTTAACTTTTTCCCTTTTCTCCGAAAACTTCTTATTTGTCTCTCTTAGTTTATTTTATTCCTTTTTTTTGTAGCGCTTTTTTTTGTCACCTGGTTTTGTCAGAAAGGACTGAGTTGTTTGGGTTTTTTTTCCTTTTTTTGACACAGCTGAGAGTCCATGAATATAGAAGCAGTGATAGAAGAAATGACTTAAACAAAAAAAACCCCTGACACCTGTACAACTATATACTGGGCTGGTGTGCCTGATGTCTCTCTTCCCTCAGTGTTAAAGTTTAAATTATGAGTCTGCAAGAGAAAAAGAAACTATTTTCTAAACCTTTGTGAGCTTTTTTCTCCCCGTGTCCTCACACTCTCCTTTCATCTTTAGGGAATCAGCATTGTTCCCCAACTGTAAAAATAAGAATACAATCTCTCTCAAGGCTACATCTCCCAAAATTTCTTGCAGTTAAAATATGGCCAATTAATCCTCAGCTGGAATCAGAGTCCGCATTCTCAAAATATTCCATTAAAAAGCTATCCACTAGAGAGATGAAATAAAGCTGATATCAATTCCTGTTCAATCAGAAAGAATTACCTTGATATTCTACTTAATATATTTTTGTAAAGAAATTGTCATTAAGAAGTGGTTATTCCAAAGAGTTGTCATTCTCCCACTGCCTCTCTCCTTTCAGTTATGCTAAGATTACCTTTGTAGGAATTAACACATTTACCTCAAAATAAAATTTCTTTTGTTGAGAGGATAAACTAGTGCTGGATCTTTCTGGATATGTTATGTTTATGCTGCAGGTTTGTACCAGCATGAGTGTGTACCACAGTAGTTGTACCACAGGTCTGTACCACACTATTTCCTGAAGTACAATGTACTTTATTTCTGGTTTGGTGAATGAATAGCAAATGTGAGAAGGTGAAATGGACTGAATACTTCAATTTATTTGCTGGCATGTACTGGGGGTACCTTACTGTACTTAGAAACTTCAATGCATAGTATAAATACAGCATCTTTAATCCTTGTGTTATCTACTTACATATACCTACCCTTCCAATCATCCTTGAACAGAGATAGGTTTCTGATGTTATTTTTTGTATATATTTTCCTATTGTATAATGTCTTGAATGTATTTGGGTATATTATTTTTTTTCTCAGTAGGTCTGGATATTTGTAAAACGTTAAGAAAATACAATGTTTCAGGACAGGTTTAACATGGTTTGCTAAATGAGAGAATAAATCAGTCCTTAGGGTTGAAAGACTTCTTGAAAACTCCAGTGATCATTTAATTCTGCCCAATAGTCCTGCTGTGAAACAGCAGAAGTATTTTCTACACTTCTATGAAGCAGAAACATAACAAAACTCTTTCATTACACAATTGGTAGCAAAAACTCTAGAGTAAAATGGCTGACTCCACTTCTCACCAGACTTTTCTGATATAGCTTTGTTACAACTGATCTCAGCCTCTTGTCATTTCTTTTCTTCTCGCTTTCATCAGAATATGCACATAAAGAGTATGGAAGTATTTCCCTCTAGACCTCTAGGATTTTACAAAAACTCTGTTCGAAGTTAGGAAAGTGACATAGCATTCAATCAATTCTTTCAAAGATATGTAATTTCCTTACTATGTGGAAAGATTTCACTTGTGAGTGGAAAGAAATTGAATTGCCTTATTTCCTTATTCTAAATTCCAATCTCAAGTAGTTTTCTTTACTAGATCCATCTTAATTTTTAGAGTATAATTATCTTGACAGAATGTATTTATTTTTACAAATACAAAATTAATTTTAGCATGAAAAATTAACTGCATAAAGCAAGAATTCAATTTCCAATGTAGTAATACTTCCAAGGTAATTTTTTTAAAGGAAATACAACACTTTAGAATAGAAATCTGCTTAGTTACTCAGATGTGTTAAAAATGACGAGCAGTTTCCTGGATGTGGCAAAACTGTTCAGTTCTTCCAATATTAAACCATAAAGTGCATCACATTACAAACTGTGCAAACAAGGTTAGGAGTAGCTGACCTTACCAAAGGTAAGATTGCTGATGATATGCAGTGGGGTGATACTATCTGTCCAGTAGTAAGAATTGGTCTTCTCTGGAGGGATTATCAAGTTTAGAGATTAGTACATGTAATTTTCCCAGTAATTTCCTTCTCTTCCTTGTGTTCCAGCTGATTACCACAGTCTTTCCATCTGTTGAATGGATAGGATGGTACTTATTTTGTAAAATATTTTGAAACTTTTGAAGTGCTAAATGTTGAACCATGACTCTAAACTTTTTTCCAGTGGGGGAAAAAAAAAAGTTGCAGTGACTTAATCTATTTTGTTAAAAAGCAGGGTATATGGGTGCTCTAAAGAAACAATAAACCGATAGCTAAGAAACATATACATCACAATCATTCATTCTCACTGCTTTGCCTGTCCCTTCCCTGTCCGAAATTCACTATCATCTCCTGAACAGATGTCCTCCACTTTCTCCAAATTTTCTCACACTCCTAAGGAAGGAGGTGCATACAGGAATGAGTCCAAGGGCAGCAGTCTGGAAAGTCTTATTTCAAGATTTGCAAAGGTAATACGAAGTGCATCAGGCTAGAGAGGCTTTCATCACACTGAGCAGAACTCACCCATAATCTGTTACTTGAGAGCTCTCATTGCGTCATCTTGAATAGGTTAATAGATTTCATGCTTTCAACCTGATAAACATTACATAAACCTGTAGTATAAAGTACTGATGTCACCTTCACCCTGAGAGCTTGTGTAAGTTATTACCAACTGGTTTCATATTTTCAGAAGTATCACCAAATTGCTTAACTGAATCCAGTGTGTTGAATCCATCATCTTAAACAATGGTAAGAGACAGAAGCCAAGCAACAAATATTTATCATGTGTGTGTGTGTAAGTAATAATTAGAAATACCCTTGGTATTTTGGACAAGGCAGAAAAAGGAATAAAAAATAATCTCCAGTTTATACGTGCAAGAAATGAATTTGCGTGAAACTGTTGGCAGTGACAAATAAGAAGGAAGATGAAAAGGTTCAGGAAAAAGAAAAATTCTGGCCACAATTCCTTCCTTGACCTCTAAGACAAAGAAGCTAAAATGTTGGACTGGCTGGAAATATGTGGTCTAGTGACTCAGTATATGAGGACAACAGCATTTTCTTTTGAGTAAATAGCAGGAGCTTTCCATGGTAAGCAGGTAAGCTTCTTTTAAGGATCATCACTTTCCACAAACAGTGAATTTTTATGCTTTCTACTTCTCTAGACAACACTTGATCCATGAAATCCTTTGATTGTAAAAGGTTGACTAAATGTATTATTCAAAATGTAAAGAAACACCCCTCTTCAGCTAGAAACTATTACTATCAGAGTGTTGTGGCACAGTCATTATGTGATGTCATTGTTTATAAAATAAGTTGCATATATCAATATTTCTCAGTGTTCATAAATGAATAGAAGACTGTTTTCAAAAAGATGCATAAAAATGTTTAATGTATTTCACTTTTGAAGTGTATGGACCAGAGTGGCATATATATGTTTGATCTATTGATTTCTGAGTTTATTTATGCATTAATAGTAGTCATAATCATCTATGGAAGCTGCAAAATATTTGGTCAACTGCAGAGATATGTCTTTCTTTAAGAATTTTACTATATACCTTAACACTGATCTGGGACAAGAGGTTGAAAAAGAACACTTTGTCTCCTACAAGACTGACACATTTTTATTCTTCTATGTGGGGAACACATTAAAAATTATTGATGTTATTACAATACATCTGAATCAAGAAAGAAATAGCAAAAGCAGTAGAAATGTTACAGAACAGAAATATTCTCTTTGACTTCCACCTGGTGAGATCTTGGTTTACCACACAAACAGTGTGTCATGTCTTCCATGTGCACTGACTTTTGTAATATCAGAGATTACTTAGAAGTTTAAAAAAAGAAATTTCTAATGATTTAGACTGTTCTTAACATTTGTTTATATTTAATGAAATAAAATTGTATTAATTAAATTCTATTAAATTATTCAGTTTTCCATCCACTAATATCCCCAAGTTGTAAGGGACAATCCTGAAGTGACTATACTGTGGGCCCAGGCAATGCTCCGAGAGGAGGGACCAGAAGTAAGTCATGGGGAAGGGCCTAGTGTCGCTTCTCTTGATTTGACTGGTGTCCCAACCACTCCTGGAACTGGGGCGAGAGAAGGTTTCAGAAGTCCAGGAACTGGAGCCAATAAATAGGGGCACGTATGAGTCTAGGGGTACTCTCTACACCGACTCCCCCCATTGGTGGGTCTGACACTGGATCCAGGACTGGTGATCTCTCTCTCTCTCTTTTCTTCCTCTCACTCTCTTTCTCTTTTCTCTTAAAGTTGTTAAAGTGGTTTCCCATAAAGCTGCATATATTAGGTAGATATAATTGTGAGAGTGCCAGCATTTACAGAATATTTGTTCTCTATGCTCCCATTAAAGTTGATGCATGTACAGACCTTGAGTGCCTTTTCACCTTAATCCACACTGAGGCGATTTGCAAATCTTAGTCACTCCTCCCTCTCCACAGGTGGGACATGACACAAGTCCTTCTCCCCAGGGCTGCTCTCTACCCACTCATGGCCCATCCTGTATTTGTGCATGGGATTGGCTTGACCCATGTGCAGGACCTTGCACTTGGCCTTGTGGAACTTTGTGAAGTTTGCATGGGCCCCCCTCTCCAGGTCCCTCTGGATGGCATCCCTTCCCTCCAGTGTGTTGACCACAACACACAGCTTGGTGTCATCATCAAACTTGCTGAGGGTGCACTCAATCCCACTGCCCATGTTGCCAACAAAGATGTTAAACAGCACTGGTCCCAACACTGACCCCTGAGGAACACATTTTTGGTTTTCATAGCCTTAATATTTATGTTGAAGTGCTGGAAAGGGAAGGAAGAAGATGAGAAAACATAAAATTAATTAGTGGGTAATACATCCATTATCAGCTTCCTTTCTATTTGGAAAGCAAGCAAATAATATGCTAATATCTCCTACTCCTGCCTTGTATTCTAAAGCCTGGACAGTCTTCTAGCAGTTGATCATCTTTTGTTAAATTTTTCTTTCCCAAGGTCTCTATTCTGCCTGCTTTCACTGTTCATGCTCCCAAGTTCCATGGTTCAGCATTAGTTCAAACACCCCACATAAATCTGTTTTCTCACAGTACTGTAAATGTTATCCAGCTCTAATAAGTTCTTGGAGTGATAAAATAGTTTTTGCAACTTATGTTTGTAGCATCCTACATGGATGATTTCAGATACTGTCAACCTTTTGGTTAATACACTGTACTTACATGTTGTTGTAATTGTTCTTAATTTTATCTCCATAATTGATCTTAATTATCTCCATAACATTGTATGAACTGTAGATTGGCATAGAACCATGTTATTATATTTCATATAAAGATTTGTATGTTTTAAACCTAGTAGGGATTATTAAAATAAATTTTGAGTTTATGCATAGTGCATGTCAGGTAAAAACTGCATCAAATTTTTGATTGAACTTAGAATACAACCTCTAGAAAGATATACTTTCTAGAGTTAAAATTCTGCTGAGTGGGGGACTTGCTTTGTGACTTATTACCGTCACTGGAAAAACACTTTAATAATATTTCTAGTTTAACCAGAGAACCCTTCGTTGTCAGTCACTTGCTGTAACTTTTTCTTCAGACTAAAGAGCTATCTATTATCAAAAGTCTTTTTTCCTCGTACTTGTGTTAATATACCATAATTACGATTACCTCCCAAACTAACCTTGGACAGACGAAGTAGAGTAAAAGAATTAAACTCTTCAATCTGTACATCAGTCACTCTGATGGCTTTTTTTCCCCTTCCAAATAATTTCTAATTTATGAACTTTCTTTCTGTATTGTAGGTACTATACTCCAGCAAATGTCTTATGGACTTGTTTATCCACCTCAGCAGAATATACTGTCCACCTAATTTGACTTCATATTTCCTTCTCTACAGTTTCAGATTGACTTTTGCCTTCTCAAAACAGTATTTCAACAGCAATACCTATGACCAGGACATCTAAGACATTTTCCGAATCAGTATGCAAGATAACAGCCTCCCTTCCTATAAGGGTGCATTCCACTACATATTAGCCTGTTTATGCAACTGTAACTACAGCAGTAAGAAATTGTGAAAGGTGCGTGATAAATTCGAAGCTGCCCTTCAAACATGACTCAATAGTTTTACTTGCTAGACAAGCTTCCAAAATCTTTCCTTAGGCAAGACATACAGCTATCTAAAAATACATATTTGCCTAAAAATTGTAGTATACTTAAATTTCAAGCCTTTTCATGATACCTGTATGTAAGAAAATGGGGAATAAGAAAAAGCAGGAAAGTTCTCACGTACATGTGTCATGTTTTGAAGAGTAAAAAAAAAAAAAAAAAAAAAAAATAAAAGCAGATGTATGACTTGGCTTTTTCATTGTTTCCCGGTAATAAAAAGGAATATCTCTGGAATATATCCCGCTTCATACATACTGCTAGACTTTTCTTTTGACAGCTGTTCTGGGTAATTCACCATCCTTTTCCATACACTTTGCTTTTCCAATGAGTTTCAGAGCAGACCAGCTGCCATAGAAGGAGACTTTCAAACACCACAAGACTACAAGAATTTTTTTCTGTGTTTGGTTTAGAGACCAGGTCTGCTTCTTTGAAGTTATCTTTGTATCTTATAGGATGGTATATACTTGAAAGACTATTTGATAGCAGTTAAATGGACCCTTGTTTTTAATAAGGAGGTACTGTAAAGATTAGAAAAATAAAGAATTAAAGAAAAAAAATAATTTCCAGTTTCAAACTCTTTGAATAATTAAAAATTAAGGAAAATAATTATTTCCTTTCTTTTTCCTCAATTCACTGTTATTTAAAATCAACTATTATTAAACCATTATTATTTATTATCCATTTCTGGATTACTTTCATCCATTCATGAAGTAATGCATAACGGCAGGAGGGTCCCACATAGGAAAGGCAAAACAATTACAATAAACTATTCAAAAAATGAAACAAAAAGTTTGAGCCTTAGAAAAAGACCTTTTCTTAACTCGTAAAACAATGGAAAATCATAGCTTGTTTAAAAAAGAAAAAAAACGCAAACAGAACAACACACAACAAATTGTGCCCTCCCCCCCATTCCCCCCCTTTTTAATTACTTTTTATCACTTTTTAATCCCGGTTCAGGGGAGTATTTTACATTTATTGAGTAACTTGCCTAAACAAAAGAGGAATACAAAAGTAAGAACAGAACCTGCACAATTAGCACAATTTATTCTTCCCTTCTGCCTTCCTACATATTCACTAACCACCAAACTCTTACATCTCAAGTGGGATTGACACTCCTCTATTCTCTTCTATACTTCTTTGCCACTGAAAAAAGGACTTTTGGGTACACAGAGTTAATTTATTTTTTTTCTGGACTGGTCTACAAACAGAATAAGTTTTGTTGCCTTCTTTACCCGGGCTATCTGATAAACCATAGTCTGACTGTAACTAATAATATATAGTGTCCCCATAAAGAATTACCTAATATTTTAGCAGTAGATACAAATCAAGCTTGTATTTCATAAAATCATATTTCCTCTTATTCACTTTGCACTGTTGGTATCTAAAACATATTTAGCATAATTTTCCTCTTAATTACGCTATTTAATTGACACACTTATTCATCACATATTAAAAAAACCCTGAACTTTATGGCATTGTTTCAAATCCCTGCTCTCTGCGTATGTAATGTAAATCTTTCTTATTTAATCTCTTTGAAGCAAGCCCTAAAGAAGTATTGTATCTTAATGCTATTCCTCACTAATATTTATGTTATAAACCGCTGCTTCATTCTAGAAGAATTAGTTGAATTCCCTCTGTAATGACAGTGATGCAAACAATAAGATCTCACTTTCAGCAAAATCAAATGTATCTCTCAGGAACACATTCTGTAAGTGTCCATCCTGATTAATGTGTTACTGTTTGATCTAGTTTTTTTTTCCTTTAAACAATTCACCACCCTCCATATCTTCAAACACACAAGAACCTTAGAATGTCAAGTTCCTCAGGATATTGGGTTAATCAGAATTATATTGAATTCTTAGGGGAAAAATATGTACTTCTGCTAAACAATAAATAACTACTTCTTTTTTTTTTTTTCACCCTCTCATAAATATGAAATAAAAAATTAGACAAGGATGAACATACAATCAGTCTGATGCAGGTACCATTTTTCTCATATAAAATTACACTCTTCATATGAGTGAAGGCTGATTTGAGATGAATGGAGTACAGCAGAAAGAACTCAACAAGGGAGCAAGGCATAAATTACTCTGCTTTAATTTGGCCAATGGAAGTGAGAGTAAAAAACTGTTATTTAGTGCCCATTATTCAAACTTATTAAATGAAATAGCTGTCACTATTTTTCTATGCCTCCACTGCAATGCAATAAAGCTCTTCTAGACCTTGGATGTAGAGGATGGATGTCAGAGGTACCCTATAACACAGGGCAAGGAATGTGTTTTACAAAGAAGTTCTTCATATAAACATTCTCTCTCTTTGCTCACTTCAATGTAAAAATAACATATTACACACATCCTTTCCTTTACATCCCCCCATATCAGAGTTATTTTTAATCTTGAAAGCACAGACTATAATTTAAAAAGAAGCTCAATTTAGTCTCCTAAATCTTGGTTTTCATATTTAAATCTACTTGGTTTTCATATTTATGATTTTATAGATTTTATATTCATATAAATTTGCACACCTGTATGAACATATATGAATTATATACATTATACATGTAAAACAAATTTATATATAAAAAAAGTAAATTGGAAACTAGGGAAGTTTCTCCATAGATAATGTATGCATAGATATGCTTAATTACACACCAGCTGAATACAAAGCAGCTTTCACTCGAATTAATACTTCCCCTTTTGAAATCAATGTAAGTCACTGAGTGAACATCTGCCTTGAAGTCATTCAAAGATATGTAGATCTGAACCTAAAAAGGCATCATTAAATGTGTACTTTTTAAAGCATGTGCAGCACACAGTGAATTTATCTCTCAATTTAAACAATAAAATTAGGTAATGTGAGATATTCTGAAATACTTCTTTAAGCAGTTTCACACTCTTTTCATTCTGATAATGTTCTTATTATCTATGACACTCATAAAGATTATACCAAAGATAAGAAAAATAAAACTAGTTGTTTCTGTGATAATGAATGACTCAGTTAAGGCACAATAAAGACCTCATTTCTTTTAAAGAGGCAACCAGTTGTTTTTTAAATTTATTTTTTTTTTTTAGATTTTTCCTTATATGAGAGAACTACACAGCCAAAGAAAAAAGAAATAAGTCAGTAAGATATTATTGACTACTGTAATACTAGAGCCTTCACTTTAAGCAGTATTCAACCTTAGTTTTTTTCCTGTGTCATTGTAATATTACATGTATAATCTAGAAAAAAAGGTTCTGTGGACAACAATATTTGTACCTAGAATAGGGCTGGAATTTCTGCCTAAATGTCAAGCACACTGTGTGCATTAGTTTCAGCATTGTCAGACTGCTGTAATTAATTGCTGTCTTGAGAGCAGCAATGGAACTATCACTCAGGACTAGTTCCAGTAGTATCATACACACAAAATATCACACTATGTAGTAAAAAGCTGATAAATATTTCTCTTCCTATCACCATACATAGTTGCTTTTACTCTTTATGTCCACAGAATTAGGATTTTGCTGATTTATAAAAGACTTCATAAAAATTAAGTGATACCAGCCAACTTCCTTGTAATTTAAAAGGTCTAAATTTTAGTATTTCAACACTGAATTGATTGAAATACTATATAGAAAGAAATTTCCAAAGGGTAGGTGGTAAAAGAAGCTCTGAGCATAAGTTTGCCTCAAGAGATTTCTGTTCTGTGAGTCTTTATTCCTCCATCTTCTGATTCCTCAAACCTTATTTTATCTTTGTTACAGAAATACAAGGGAACTTAAGAAGTGCCTAAATATTTTATCCTCAACCAATTCATAAGCATTCTATGAAGGTTGCTTAAAACACTATATTTAAAGTTACTTTTGCTACAAGAAGAGTATAAGATAACTCTGATGATAGAGAGGGTCATAATATTTTCAACAAAAGTAGACCTTGGCAAAAGTGAAATTCTAGGAACAGCCCAATAAGATTTCAGAAACTGATATGCATTACATTACAGACTGGCATTTGGCCTGGGTTTAAGCAGTAGATGACACACCATTACACAGACTGACCCAGGTTATCTTCAAGAATTAACAATGAGTGCCAATCACAAACTACCAGGCAAGATCGGTGCCCTTCTGTGTGAGTGACTAGGATTTAACTATGTAGAATGAAATCACGGATTTAGAGAAGCAGAAGCACAGTGTGGAGAAGTGGAGACCAGAGCCATGTCCTAGGGTGCAAGGAGAGAAAGGAGACCAAACTTCAGTGCTGCTCTGCAAGTCTGCTTAGAGACTGAAGGACAACATAGGGGGATCCACTGACATGGAAAAAAAAAAAAACAAACAAAACAACAAAACAAACATGAAAAAGACTCAATTTGTATTGAATAGGGAAATATTGGAAAGGTTTGTTTTCATTCCAAAACAAAACAGAAACAAGAACCTTGAAAACTTCAGTGAAACTGAATTGTTCTCTGGACAGCTCTGATTCAGGAACTGCTTTTTCAGCAATATCACAATTACATTCTCAGCAGATGAACACCTTAACCAGATCAGGTGTCGTAGGAGACAGAGTTATTATTTCCATTCTCAGCAGAAATATACTACAGGAGTTCTTGCATTGTCACATCTCCTATACGGAGCGTTTTTTGTTTTGTTTTAATTTTGTGCTTATTTTTTAAGACAGTTCTTAGATTTATGAGTCCTGAAAAAAAAAAAAAAAATTACTAATAATCCTTTCTGTACAGGGTGCTTTTTTGTGGGAGCTATGACTGCAAAAGAGCTTCTACACCAATCATCTGCTGAATTTTAGATTTTCCACGTTTCTATGTACATAATTATTAAATCACTACTAACTAATAGAAGCCCGGTTCTGCTAGTGATCACTTAACTTGCTCCTTTGGTTTTTTCATTAGAGTTTTTTTTTTTCTTATGCTTGAATTTTCAGCATTTTTTGCTTTACTTACTTTCAATGAAAGCTCTTAGATGCATTTGATAACACATCTAACACATGTCTGTTCTTTGGAAAATGTTTCTAAAATTAAGCCTACCTAAACAGTTGGTGAAGACAGGTTTTATTACATGTATTTCTAAGAACTTTTAAGCAATTAATAACTAAAAAAGTTAGGAATTTACACTAGATTTTTGTTTGTAGGTTATATATCTCTGAAGTGTTTTACATTGCTGGTGTATTAACAAATGTATTACACTGTCAAGAATTAGAATAATTTAAAATTCTAAATCTCCACTGGCCTCATTGTTTCAAAGTCAGTTGATAGAAAAAATTATACATGGACACAGCTTATGTTTCCAAATGAAATATTCAGAACACTAAGTTGCAGAATTCTGTTTGGTCATTTCAGAGATGCTAATTATAATTTTATTGATAGATTGGTTCCTCTACTCAAATTGACCTACCTCCTTTCTTTGACTAACTGTTAAGGCCAGACTCTTCTTTCTTAGAATAAATATGCATTATTGTTTCCAGAAGGTGTAATTTATACCCAGGGGCAAAGTATAGGACTGTATTGATTTTCAACTTCTCTTAAAAAAATGGATTTTAAAATATACTGTTATTCAACTAGTCTCCTGTAAATTGTAAGAGCTATTTTCACTTGTACTGGTTATATTTCAATCAATTTGTTAATTCAAAACTATGTTTCTTCCTGCTTTCATTAAAACACACACACGAACCTGCTTGATATTCACTTTTACTCTTTTTGTTTGCTTGTTTGTAAGGTATAAACCTTTTAAATTAGTAGGTTATTACACTAGCTTTTTTAACAGAAATTGAACTCTAGACTTAGACTTAAAAATAATTTATATTTGGGGGGTACACAATTACACAGTATATAGATAATGTAATCAGATCTTAAAAAATTATATGCAATGTGGTCAGCAAATATTTGCTACTCAAGAGTTATCTACTACATTCATTGTGTTGGTGGTCTTTCCATATTGATATTTCTATAGAACCTAAGATTTTCATCTTCACAGACACACAAAAGACCCAGTGACTTTTATATACAGTGTATAAATGCATAGCTAGAGTATGTGTCTAAACAGACATCAAGATGTAGGCATAGGGGCAGCAAGAGCCTCTATAATTATGCCATCAGATATACATCTTCAGAATTATGTATCAAAAGATGATAAAAATCTCTTGCTGTTTCCAAAAACCAAAACAGTAGAATTCCTTCTAACATTCACTCACTATCTACTTCCAAAAATCCCATAGTGAGATGATAAACCATCTTAAAAAATTACCAAAATCATCATCCTAATGATAAGGTTCAGGAACCTGCATTTCAAAATGTGTCTGTATAAAAGACAGAACAAGCTTATGCCACACAAAAATACTTGTTTAAACCTGCATCAGTAAGCAGCTGTAAGCCTTGCAATTTTAAATGCCACCTAGCTGATTCACGCCGATTCATGATCTTCAAATCTCTGGTAAACAATACAGCTATTCCACTAAAATGATCAAAGTTCACCTGTCATCATGAGATACCTGCAATCAGCCATCACTCAACATGTTAACAGAAATGCTATTACTATTACCAAAATGTATTAACTGTTTGCATTGCATCTACACTGCATTACAAAAGACATTAAGAGTAGAATTCTATTATACTAAGTACAGTACAAACATATAACTCTGCCACAAAGAATCATCTAACAAAAATTTACTAGAGAAAATTTACAGGGCTAAGAGGATTTTAGGAACGGAATTTAAAAAAATATATTATAAAAAGCTTACTTTACATGGTTTTTCAGATAAACTCTGCTGCAACAAGCAGAAGTTTGGTATTCAAACTGTTATCCTTTCCAACTGGTTAATGACCATCCTTTGTGATTTAATTTGTGCAGTAAGATGTAGAGACTATGTTTTGTTTGTATTGGTGTAATGACTGGATAATCAAATGTTTCTTGACGGAGATCTCTTGAGCTGCAAGACAAAATTCAATCCCAACTGTATACAGTATATAAAATTACTCACTAAGGGACTTAGGCCTTCTCCCCTTTTTTAATCCTAAAAAAAATATTTTAGCAGAAGTAATCTATTTGATAAAACTGTGTCAGCATAAGTAATAATGTATAGAAGTAAAATTCCTAAGAATTATGTAGTTGGGTATTTTTCAAATTTTGTGTGCAATTTCTCTCTTTTCAATTCATGGTGGTGTAAAAAAAACCAGTAAGTGTACTTTGAAAGAAAGATCATAATTCTGAAATGAAAAACTCCTGTTTAATCAATTTGATATTAGACTGGGTACAGTGATAGTGTAGACCATAGAGGGGTAACTGGGCAAAAAATAGGTATTTCTCTGAAGTGTAAGACTCACTTAGAGACCACTGACTCTTATTGTCACAGAACTGCCCACAGGAACTTTCACTATTTGCCTTCAAAAATGTTAACACCTTTAGTTTATTCAGATGATAAATCCCTTATAAGCAGTATAAATCCTTATCACTGCTAGCTCCTTATTTTAAATAGAGAATATAAGTTGTATAATGTAGGATTCAGTTCAAACCACTCAGAGAACATTTCAATTCTTAATTGTGCAAGGACATGGTTTTTTTTTCTACGATAGCTCTTCTGGATGCAAAGTTACAACGCTGGCAATGTTGCAATTTGTAAATTGAGCTTCTTTAAATAACAGATTATTGAAATAACGTTCTTCTGTTGTTATTTTAAAATGGCAGAGGAGTTTCACACAATGTGAGAGTGCATCATAATTTGGTTTTCTATTTCCTTTCTTTACTTCAGCTAGAAAAAACTGCCAAATAAAATGGCACTAATTTATTTCTATCAAATGGTGCCCTATTAAAGCTCATTTTCTTATGGAAAACAAGCAAATAGAAAGAGGAGGGGGAATTCCTTCTCTGGGTAAATAGGAGCTCCCTTTATTGCTTTTCATAATGTTACACGTTTCCAAAATGACAGCAATACTCACTTGTGCCATTTTAGTCAAGTATTTATCAGAATATATTTATGGGTCTAAACACTGAAAAACATTCAAATGGGGCATGTTTTATATTTTGTTTCTTACATTGTACTTTTTTCAGGCAGTGTGAAGGAATATTGTTAATATTTTTGCTTCAGAGATTTTAATTTATGGAAAAAAACAGATGCTTGATGGCAACCTTTCAAAATGCATAAGGGACCCAGCAAACAGCAGAAATTGAAAATTTTAAAGAGGGAAACAATTCTTTTAAATAAATCTAATAGCTCCAGAAACCATGGTAGGATTCAGATCATTCAGTGTAAGCGTTCAGGAGAAGTTACAGCAATTTCTAAAGAAGAGAGACCAAACACAAATGAAAGAAATATTGCCTCCATTAGTCTACAGATTACACTATACCACATGCAACCACCAGCATAAATAGGCATATCACTTTTAAATTACAGGCACACTGAATCCCTTATAGCAAAGATTAATTTAATCTACTACTTAAAATGTCAAAACTCTTAAGAGCTTGTCATTTCTAAGGACAACAGCTACTCTTACATTATGAATATTCTTAACCAAAACCAATGACAGCGCTTGTTTGCTTGTGCTTTTTTTCTTTTAAGGCAGCTAGATTGTAAGAAAATTAGACATAGCTTCACAGTCTATGTATGTATCTCCAGGGTGATACCTGGTTATTTCACAGAATCCCTGTTCCAGTACTCTGTTATTACTTCCCATAATGGTATGACCAGTCTTAATGGTGTTCTCATATGTGACAGAAATTTTGCAGTTTCATTTTCTTTGGCTTCCCTTCCTTCTTCTCCTACCACCTATGACTCTGTTGCTACTGGCTGGTTCAACATTATTCCTCTTACACTTCTCTCCCCAAACTTCAGCAGTCACTACAGGCAGCATTTGGTCATGAAGATGCATGTCCATCAGGGCTTTATAGATAGTGTTTGGCCCAAGTGTTATGCCTAAAGAGCTTGTGGTAGGATAGTAAAATTTATCCTAAACTATATCACAACATACAATTTAAATTTTATGATTTAATGGCAACCACATCTTAAATATGTAAATAAATCACCTTGTTTTTTTAAAAAAATACAAAATAGAAAGAGGCCCCATCATGTAAAATAATTACTAGGTATTTTTCAAAAATCAAGCTTGATAAATACCCAGGTATACCCTAAATGTTCCATGTCCTCTGAAGCCACCAAGTTTCAAGTATTTCTCTTTTCCAAGAACAGCTGCCTCTCATTTTAAGCTAGGCATTCACATGGGTGTCGGATGTTCTGCCACAGATTAATTTCTGCAAAACTCTACAGGTAGCAAGGGTAAATTGTCTGAGAATAGACTGGGACTCTGAGAAATTGTGTATGACAATAGTAATGTGGAACCTATCGGATAATCATCATTTGAAATTCTCCAAATGTCAACTGTGAAAAAATAATATTTTGCAGGTTTTCATAGTCTTATTCACTTTTCATTGAAATCCAGTAAAACCACAGAAAACAGGTGGAGAAGCAATCAGGAACCTGACAAAAATGTAAATATAAAAATTCACACAACTGAAAATGTTTTGCAGATTTACTGAAGGAATATTTTGATATTGTTTCAACTCTTAGAAGAACATCTAGTTTGGGATTTCAAATTAAATAGCTTATCTGCATACTGTGGTTTCTATAATTGCTATTTATTCTTTAAATAGGTTTGGTAAGCCAAGCCACAAAACTTGATTTAGAATCACAGGAAACTACCCAACTACATGGCTTTCCTCAAGATTTGTCTCAAGAAATCCTTATGTTTTCCTCACCACATTAGAGAAAGATTTCTGAAACTGGTTGAGATATTCTGAGAATCTAAATGAAGGAAAACTGGTATTCCCATTCTCATTAATAATTTTTCTTTAGTAATCTAAAATTTATCAGCACAGAAAAAGTACAAATTCTAGAATCCTTAGTGAAAAGCATTTTCTCCTGGGTACGCAAGTTTCCAGGGGCACAGAAATACGACAGCCTCTGTGAGACTATAGCAGCCTCAAAAATACCAATAGCATTTGAAAGTGATGCTGTTGTGAGAATGCTATGTCGAAGAAGTGAGACTGTGGAATAACACAAAGCCTACTTCATTCCTGCTAATTTGTACTAAATAGAGAATAATTTCATTTGGTAAGAGTGATTTTTTTTAAACAAAATCTGTTTTTCCCAGGAAAACATCGCACTAGTTCTTGGGATTCTAAACTCTTTTTTTTTTCATTTTCAGATGTCTCCTGTCTAAGAACAATGTATTTCAGAGTACTTATTTTTTGTTGTCTTTTGTCCATGTACCAAACACTTATATACCATATACTCTTTTTATAAACCACATAAATATTTTCCTGATGTTAAAGCTTTCAAGATTTTAGATTTGAGAGTCTTCTGATCACTAAACTCAGAAAGTTTCAGAACACACATGTAACAGTAAGTCAGAACTGAATTTACATGATTCATAATTGGGGGGAGGGGGAGTAGTTATTTATGTCCTTCTTTAGAGAAGCTGTTCTTTGTATTTTGTATATAAGAACAACATTTATATTGTTTCCTTTAGCTTCATTCAGATGCAGAAGTTATACCACACTGTTTTCTTCATTTAATTCATTTGAGATATCCTTAGGATACAAGTCCACATGCCTTATATTTTTAGCACTGATATCCAAAGAAACAATGCTTATTTCTTGATAATATATGCCATCACTGCATACAGCCCTTCCCATCTTTCTTTCTAATCACTTTTTTTGTAAAGTTGATTGACTTTTTTTTTACAGGTTTGCCTATGGCTTTGGACACATCAGTTGCTTTCTTGCAATTGTATTCTTATGCCTGCCATTGTTCTTGATCTAATTCAGTCAGTAAGGCAGTGCACTTAAGCATTCTCTGTTTAATATTCTGACCTTAATGCTATCATAAGTATAAGAGAAAAACTCACATAATGGATTCCCTCTATCATTTCAACGTCATTTTTTTTTTTTGTGTGTGGAGGTATATGTTAAAATATTTCCAGTCACTGCTCTTACATCAATTTATGTTTTTTTTGACATAATTTTCCAGTATTCTTCTAGTCCATTAAGAACCCTCTTTAAGTACAGTGTTAAATTACTCTTAGACTTTTCCTGTTCTCTTGCCCCATGTTCTATGATGTCTTGGGTATTGTCTGAATAAAAAAAAAAAAAAAATATGCAAAAATCTACCAACTCTGTTTCATTCAAATTCTGAGAGAAAACTGCATTTTCAAACTTAATGTTTTCTGTTTCATGATTTTGATGACAATTTGGTAATGGTTTTGCTGCTGACAACTTCCAATCCACATACTAATCAAGTTTCACTAAAGATTTTTAACAGCTTCCTTTGGTCTTGTCAGTTCAGAAGATGATCACAACAAAAAGTACCAAACAATACAAGTTTTGCATGCCAGATTTCTAGTGACTTGTATCAATTTGATCTCCTTCCTTCAACATACTAATATCAATTTTATTGTTTTCTAGTCATTATTACTTCTGATGCTGCAAAGTCTTGACCACATGCCTTGAAGAAAGGCCTATTTATGTGTTTGAAGTTTTGAGCATTTGTGTTGCTGAGCCAGAGGCCTAGTTTATAAACTTAATAAAAAATGAAACACCACACGTCTTGAAATTTTTTCCTGGGTTGCTTTAAGCAGCTTTTCATAGACTATTTTTAAATAAATCTCTGATGCAAACTTGTAAAATGCTCAGATTCTTTCATTATCCACTGTACAAAATTCAGTAGTATAGTTTTAACCCAGTAGTCCCAGTATGAGATGAAATATGCTTAGTTCCTGAAGAAGACTTCGAATAGAAGTATATGTGACCAAAAGTAAACTGTAATGAGGGACCCAATATTTGTCAGTTACTGTGCAGCAAACTCAATCCAATTCTGTTTTTACCAGCAAGAGGGACAGGAACTATCACTTATCCTGCTGCAACATTTTCTCATTTGTCTTCTCCATAGCAATTTAGATAGATTTTAGTCTATCCAGCTGATGTAGGACCCTCAACTATGCATTCCCATCATAACCTTTTTGTCGCCACAAATGCCACTCTGACTTTACAGGATGACAGCTCAGGGAGCTCTTCTAGATTAAAATTGTCATCTTTCCCCACCAACAAGGGCACTCTCCGCCCTGTGACCCCCAAAAAACATGTTTCAGATGCATCCGTTTCCCAAGCTGGCTCACTGCATAGTCACACAAGTGGTGGTACTAACACTTGCTGCAAGGTGGAGATGGTCAGGGCCATGGGAAGTCCCATAGAAGACTTCAGCTAAACAGTCTTCAGTCCTGTGGGACCATATTTTCAAATGCTTTTGCTGCATCCACGAGTAACTAAAGACTAAAATTCCCCTCTGGGACTTTCATTGCTTCTGTCTACCAAGCTCGCTTCCAACTCTAAATCCCTATTTCCAGTTCTAAGACTTTACATTGCCTTGGAAAATTGTTTCTTCGGAGCTAAATCCGGGGCGGAGGTTAACTCAGTCAACCTTACAGCATGAAGAGCAGAGAAACTGAAGCATATATAAATGCTGTAGCAAAGCATTTTAGTAGTCTTCAAATAATTCAAAACTTTCATGTTTATGATGCCATTCAAGATCTTATTTCTAATAGCTCATGATAATAATAATAAAGCTCATTAGTCTCAGTTGAAATCAAAGAAACTCAGAGCACTGGATTAGAAGAGGCTATTTTGAAACTGATACCTTGTTCAGATCTTTCTAAATGACTGTCAATTTCTTTTCAAAATTTGCCTTGAAAAAAATCTGATTTGTAGCCCATAGTAACCCCGTATAAAGCCACAATACTTAACCTAATAAACTCCCTTATTACTGATTAGTGTTCTCCAGTGTTATTGATTTGTTGTTTTTTTTTTTTAAAAACAAGTTGTATTTTCTAGAGCCAATAAAAAAAGCCAGTATGGACTTTGTTGAACAGAAATGGATTTCCTGAGTTATTGTGTCACAACAGACACCCATGTCACAAAATTGCCTTCATAAAATTATTGATCCCTGTCTTAGAAGCCTCTTATTACTTGACTTTTGTTTCCTGTATTTCCAGTGAAAGACAGCTTTTACTTGCTATGAAGCTTTAGCAAGACATTAGGGCCTTCTACTTTAGTTATTTTTATTCATGACCAGGTTGTAACTATTAATCTTTTTAGTCCTTTCCCTTTCTCAGAGAGTAAACCTGTTTGTATTTCTAGACAACAACCATTCAATCCTCCTTGCTATGTCAATCATGCCAAGTTATTCGCATATATGAAAGACATTTCTCTCCAAAGTTTTTGCTAGCAACTTTCACTTTTCTAAGGTGTCAAGACTCTGTACACATTTGATCTACTACAAGATACATCTTGATAGGGTGGGAGGGAGAAATCTACCACAAGCCCCTAATCTTGGTGCTTAGACACCTCTCTTTATTTAGAACTATAAGCAAATTGCTTACCCAACTGAAATGTGACATCTCACAAGGACAGCACAGGTGACAGCCAAGGAGGGAGATTTCATGAGGAAAGATGGTGAGCAGGCTGTATGGACTACAGATTCCTAGAATCAGCCTACCTCTCTACAAAGGGAGGAAACTACCTTTGGTTGGTGCAAACGGCAGGCGGCTCCTCCAAAGGCCATCTTCCATAAGCAGTCCTCTGTCACCAGCTGAGGGAGGCAGTCATGGGGAGCAGCGACCCTGAAAGTCATTAAAGTAGCTCAAAGAAACTCATTCAAGTAGTTCATAATCATAACTCTTAATCCAACATCTGCGGTTGCTTACAGTGGAGGTTCTACTTGCCTATGAAATATTTTGAAGAGATTTGGTGTACTTGTTGGTGATAAGTAGCCTGAGTGAGTATACCTGTGCTGACTTTAGCAGGTCTGATCTCATAAAGTTATGCCAGATTTTACAGATTCCAGTGGTAAAACATTTCATTATTTATTTTTAGTCTACAAGGAATTAAAAAAAACAAACACAGATATATAGTTTTTCTTACTCAGAGAAGTAGAACACATGATATACTTGTATTCAGAACAAAGAATTTTAATAGCTCCAACCAGAAGTAGGTCATGATTAGTATTTTGTTTTGTCATAAGTCTTATATTTTCAGTGGAATTCCTTACTGCAAACATCCCCTTCATCTTCTAGGAAGAAATTTTGATCATTTCCAAAATTATGACGATAGAATATTTCTTATTTTTTGTGATCATAAATCAATAATAAACAAGCTTTGATGCATTTCAGCTCTCCAGAGGTACAAGCACATTACTGAGAATAAATATTGTCCTGTTGCTACAATATGAATAATTCATCATGACTAAGATCTCTTCATCTTTATTTTCTACTACGCCTCTTCTGAAATGCAGTCTTGGGAACATAATTTATAGAAAGTGTACATTTCTTACATATATATCTTACTCTCTGTAATGTTACTCTCTACTTTAAACACTGATAATGGCATGCCCATTAAATTTAATTATAAGGTACCCATTTTAATAAATATGCTCAGAACCTGTGTGTTTATCAATATGTTATTTGCCATTATCAGCTGGAGTAGTATGCTATTTATATATAGAACCATTGTGTTTTGTACCCTTTCTTTACTGGCAGTGTTCATGACAAGCACAAAATCATATATAATGTAGCAAACAAAATAATAAACATTAATTTACTCAGCATCTAATATGTATGCTACCTAAAAGAGAAATGGATGTCACTTAATGTAATGGTAGTTTTTTTTAATATTCCAGCAATGGAAAATACAGTGAGTTTTCACCTGTGCTATTATTTTAAATTCTAAACATATTTTCAGAAAAGTGATTTCTTCTCTTTACTTAGTAAGCTGTTTATCACAGATTCGATTTGTTCACTCTCCAAATCAGGAATGTTTTTTTATGGAATGTGAGATTTGTATTGTTATTCTTCACTTCAAAGATCAAAGGCTTTTGTCTCCTACATCACAGTCTGTGTTTGATCAGAGGTCTATTATTAAAATGCATTTTTGTTTTATGGAAAATATTTGCAGTCATATATAAAGTCACAGATATCTTACTATAAAAACAATTGCTCTAAAACAAAGGAGCTTTTGCTTTTTTTTTTAAATTTAACAAACAATAAACTTTTCTGTACTGAATTAAGAAGATTTGGGTTTTTCATGAAGAGAGAAAGAAAATGTTGATGATTATTGAAAAATAAAACTTCAGCCCAATACTGTGTCCATTTTTATGGGGAAGCTTATTAGTTGTGCAAGCTGCATATCTGTGTTTCGGATTCAAGGACTCATGGAATGAAAAACATGATAATTACTCAATAGCAATTTCTCCATTTTTAGTCTGCAAGCATTTTAGCTCATGTTAAAATATTGGGTAAACATGGATAAAAATTTATTCTAGACTTCAATACAGTACAATGAACCGTATGTTTGTACTCATGAGAAAATAATGTAAATTGCTACAGATATTGGTACATTTAGAAAGTGACGCTTCTTAAATGCATATAGAAGAAATAAATGAGAAATATAAGTGATTGTTGGTAGAAACAGTAGGTTCGTAAATTATCTGCATAGTTTAGGAGTGTTACCGTATGTTCAAATTTGCCTTTGGTCCTTAGCAGAATGTACTGATCTCAAAGCTGTCCTAAGCAAATGAATATGTAAAGAAAGAAAATGACAGTGTGGCATTTGAAAGTCAAAACAGTGTTTTCAGTGTAGCTTGTGAACTCAGAGGGAAAAAAAAAAAAAAGAGGAATGGCAAAGGAGAAAGGAATTTTACTTTCTGTGTTGAAAAAGTAGCAGAAAAAATGAATGAAGATGTTTTAAGATGACACAGTAACTACTGATCAAAATACTATTGGGTGCATGGAAAGAAAGAATGGCATTCAAATTTCAATGAAAATCAAAATGAAATCTAGGAATAGCAATGTAAAGGAAATCTGAAAAAAAAGATGAGAAACAATGTATTTGATTGTCTAATAACCAGGGAAAATTCAAAAGGGAAATGTCTTCAAAATCTTTCTACAGTCATTAGGTGGAAGTTTTAAAGAAGCAAGGTGGTGATTATTGTTTTTTCTCTGTTTGTTTCATAGAACAGGTGTTTAAATCTGCAAGTGTCTTTTAAAAGCACAGCCCAAAGGATTTTCAGCATGTGAAAAACTAGGACCAGAGTAACAAAGAGCTCAGCAATGAAAAAAAATAACAATACTGAAGATGAAATGACTAAAAATAAAGTTAGTAAGTGTACTTAAAGCTATCCATAGCTGAGCACACCTGTTCTTTTGTATATGATAGTATATGACAGTCTTTTATTTCTGTACCAAGTGACAGAAAATCCTGTTTGCGCTACCAAAGGATGTCTTGCACTTTCAGCTGTGTTTTAAAGAATTATCTAGTAAAAAAATTACTAACTTATTTCTATACAGCACCTCCAAATTCACATACACCCGCCGTCCATGAGCGTTACTTCAATGAAAAAGAACAGTGTATGGGTTTACAATATCCTCATGCATAATTTTTCAGGGGTATCACTATTGTTCCACATTAAATCTGAATATGACATTTTATTTCTGTAACTGGAGAGGTTCCTGATATTTATAATCTCTTTGCTTTTAACAACTATTTTATCATGCATCATAGGATGGGGCTATTGCTTGCAGCTGTGCATCTGATAAAAATGAAATCTGCACTTTGCCAATATAAAAAACAGTTTTACTGAACACACAGCAATGATATTTATAATGATTTGCTCATCTGTGCTGATCAAAGTCTCATCTGTACCATCAGAAAAGCAAAACAACAATAATCAATTATCAAATCCCATTAAAAGTGAAAATGAGGATTAACCTCATGTTACAGCAGCCTCTCTGGCTCTCATATTTTTAATTATGTTTTATAAACAATCATCAAATCTATGGTCCAGTATGGACATGGAAACCTCCTCAGAAAATATTCAGTGTGCTCACTAATTCCTTTCCTTCTGTTCTGAATATAGGGACATGTTCATATTCCATATTTAATCGATTTCAATTTAGAAATCTGGAAAATCCTGGGATAAAATACTAATTTGAGTTAATGAACCAATAAACTGTTCATCTCTCCACAATTAAAAAGTGTGGGATGTATAATCCTCTTTCTGTAGATAGGGATGTTTTTTTAACTGAATATCCTCAAAGGGAGTATAACTGTACTCTTCTTTTGTCTTTTCACCACACTAGGCTGTTTGAAAAGTTGATATAACAATGTGTGAGCTCGAACGGCCTCTTCCCAATCTTTTCATGCCTAAATCATAAAGAAGCTATGATGAAGAATTGTAATGCTAGCAATCTGCTAATACCATGGTGGAAGACCTATCATACATAGAAGCAAGGGTGTCAAAGAACAGGCAAACATAGAAGTAGTGAAGGTACGAGATGCCTCAAAATACTATTTTTCCTTGCTCTTGTCAATTTATCAGGAATAAACCAAGGTCGGAAATTGCTTTGTTCTTACAGGAATTACAGTTCAGTGAGAACTTAAAACCTTCTTCTGCCTCTGACATTTTATCCATGATAAATATCTCTTTGAGGTCCTCAAGCTCCAAGTCATCACACCTACTTTGGCCATGGCTCTTCTGGAGACAACCTTTAACAATGTGCATAAAGAAAAATGGAATATAGATGAGAGTCACTCAAAAAATTAATACTGGATTTTTACTTCCAAGCTAAAAAGATTCTTTGATTTTGGTGGACATCTTGATGCAACCATTCCTGCCCAGCTGGATGCCATTAAGAATCACAACCAGATTGCCACAGGGCATCCTGACAAAGGTATTTAAAAACCCATTAAGACAAACCTTTAGTGCAACTGAGAGTTTATGGAATTAAATTAAGAAGGAAAAAAGGCTCAATTCCAAATTAAAATAGCAGAAAAAGAGCTTATTTTAAAATTGATTCAAAAAAGTTTATATAAGGCCATTTGACTATTCTGATTTTTTATATTTTTTTTAATTTTTTTTTTTTTTTTACAATTATGGGCAGCTGGTGGGGGGAGGGAGGCAGGCAAAGGGAAGAGGAAAAAACAAAAGTAATAACATGATCCTGTAAAATGAATGTGTTGTTTGCAAGATAGGAATAACATTAGAATTCAAGGAAAACATGCTCAAAGTATGCTATTTCATTTTAAAAAGACCTACATACTAAACAGTAAAAAGTATATTTCAAATTTATAATTAATATTTAAATTAAAAAAAGGAACAGAAAGTTATCATTAATTACCAAGGATTTATTTCAATACAGAGGATTATTCAATTATTCTTTTCATGAAACTATTGCAGAAGCCATGATCATATATTCCTTTTATAAGCTTCCTCATAGGTAAGCAATATTACATAGTTATTAGATATAATCCAAGTCAATAACAAACAGAAAGATGTGGTGGAGTCACAAAATCGAATTGTATGAATGTAGCAATGGTAATTTGAGGAACAGGGACACAAACTTTTAGTTTGACCTGTAACTCTTCTCTTTCTATGTTTTTCCAAATCTATTTTCAGGCTTAGACTACATTTTCTCTTAAATGTTTTTGGATAGCTTGCATAAAAGAGCATACTAGAGGCTCATATCTAAAACACAGGCAACACAAACAAAACTACACATGTAAAATAAGAAAAAAAGATCTAATTCATACATAGCATTCAGATTTATAAAGCCAGCTTAGTTGCATTTTTTGGTTATCAGGAGCTTCCCTTGTATCACATGCAAATCACAGAAAGAAAGCGATCTCTTTAGAGCTTCTTCCACCTCCCGCTTCTTCAATTCGTATTTCATATTACTTAATAATATTTATCACAGAGGTTTCTACTGATTAACAGATAGTCTACAACTTCTGTATTTAATAAACAAATGAACTCACAGGAAGGAAGTAGCTAGTCAGGCTTCTGACTTCATTAACACACATTGCATATGTAACAATAGAGATGTAGTATTTGCTATAAGAATGATACATCAGGGGAAAATAATGATGTTCAGTTTATGCTCTAGAACTTTGAACAGAATCTGCTAAGTACTAAGGGAAGTTAAATAGGCCAATAAATTGAAAATAAAGAAAACATGAAAATCATAAAAAGGCAAAATATCAACAAAACACTGAACTTTACAAAGTAATTGAACAGAGTCTTACCCATTTATTTAGTCCTGATATTTAGTATTTCACATTAAATCCTCCACACTTACTTGGGAATTATCTATTTATTCTAAAGTATATGTAAAAAAGAATATTCATCATTATTTGTCAGAAAACGTTAAATTGATTTGTGAGTATGATTAATAATAGTCAATAATATGAAACCGAATTGGCACTATTTGAAAATTTTGTTGACAATGTCACTGAAATATATTTCAGTTAAACATAACGGGTTGAATCTCATTCACAATATGAAAATTCTTTTCATTATGTGTCTCTGTGTGAAAGCAAGTATGTCTAGGTGTACTAATTTCAAAAGCTGCATAACTGGGTTTTAATTTCATCCAACTCATTAAGTACAGAAAAAAAAAAAATATTCCTTTTTTGTATCTAAAACTAAAGTATGGAAAGTCTTGGATGAGCTTAAACTATATATATATAAAACTGGTGCATGTCATGTCACAGACATGAACTTTAGTTCTGTTAGACAGTTTTAGCTTAAAAAAAGGATGTGGAAAAATATGAAATGTCAAGTATCTATTTTATATTTTCAAACAGATTTTTGAGTATTCTGTTTCAAGATTTTCAAAGTGAAATTTAGCTCTTTATCTCAAAACACCCTTCTTTCAGACCCTGACCTAAATTAGAATAACAATACAACATGCAAACCAACCAAATTATTTTAAATTATTGGTCAAATGCAATCCTTCATTATATCCCTCTTTTCATTTTTTCAGTTGAACTGTCTTCCCCTTCTCCTACACCTCCCAGCAAAAATATTTCTTAACTTTTTATGCACCTATTTTTACTGTAATCTCTGGCCTAGACAATTTTGTAGATCTCATACTCAATTCTCCAGCATGTTGAACTGCCAAACAAAAGTTTGAGGGTACAGACAAAGAAATAAAGAGAAGATGAGCTCTAAGTGCCATTTTCATTTGTATTGACTTACAAATTTCTTTTTATACTGTGTCCTCAACATTCTAATAACTGCTTAATTCTAATACCTTCTTGCTGTTTCTATTTAAAAAAAATATTTCATGAATAAATTTTATAACAGTATTTGTCAATATATTAAAACCTAAATAATCCAGTATGTCTCATTTAAACCTATGATTTATGAAAATAAGGTTTCATACTTGCTGGTTGTTTCCATATATTCATTTAAGAGTTTATCTTTTATTATTTGAGAACTTTGCTCTGGGTGTTCAAAGGCTATGTGTAGCTTTCACAGATGGAGACAAGAAGCAGTGAAGCATAGAGAGAAAGCAGGAGAGATTCTCACATGACTAACTCTGCTCTGCTTCTCATTTCATGTGAAACATCCCATGATAAGAAAGAGCTGCAGAACGTGCACATCCATATTCCACTTTTGACAACATCAGTATTTTGATCAGCCAACAGAATATTCAAATACATTCAAGAAACTAGATCCCTAGTGACCTGTGGTAAGGTGTCAGCACACCTGCTGTTTATTGGCGTAAGAGACTCAGCTGAGTAAATACAATCTGGTGTTTTCAGTGAAGAAAAAAAAAACAGGGACAGACAAATATATTTGGCACTTGGCAAATATATTAGGTCTAAACCAAGGGGGGTTTTCTCATATTTTTAAGGAGTATAAAATCAGATACTGATATTAATGATAGTAGAGACACAGGACTAAGGAATAGCTAATTTGATTCAAATTCCTAGATTTTATGCCTTTGGTTGTCTAGTTACAAAAACAGTGGAACACATGAAATACCTTTTGCTTTTATTTTGACCAAAAAGAGTTCACCAGTACACCATTCTTTACACACAAAATATTAAGTAAGACAGTGAAACTTCTGCAGTAAATGCAGGATGAGGCCCCTAGTTTCAGCTCTTTCAGTGGACACAGTTAAACAAATATGGCTACTGCCCCAAAGTCTGTCACCTAATTTATCAAAAGATACAGCAAATGAGAAGGAAAACAGTAAGAGCAACAACATAAATGAAGATGAGAAATAATTATAAGCACAGGTAAATGAAGGTGAGAAATAATGATAAGCACAAGTTAAAGTTAGAATCACTGACAATATTATAAATTACATCTCAATAATTTTCTATGTACTAGGATATGCTTCAGTTGTAAAAAGGAAAATAATGAATGTCAAGCACTGTTTTTCATCTGTATAACTTCATTGTACATCTCTCTCTTCTTATAGACCACAGCTGGAGCACCGAAGCAGCAACCTCATCTTCCACCAAAATGACTTTACACAGTCTAGTAAAAGAACTAATTTTCAGGGATAGTGAAGTAATAATGTAAGTCTTCCTACATTTTTACAATCAAATATGACAAAGTCCACTGTCTTTGGTGGAGATTTTCTTTATCATCCTTTGCCAGCCTCCTGGAAAGGAGACTTTATATCGTGAAAGACATATTCTATCTCATTTGAAAGACTCACTCAACCATTTCTCATCTCTGGTGATCAGTCTTTCTTACTATCTCCATCCTCAGATCATTGCCAAGGCAAAGGGAATTTCCTGAATTCAGATCACTTTGCATTTCTTGCATCACTCACCTATATTATTGCCTCATTATTTTCCGGTGTAGCTGAAAGGTACAGTTATATGAAGAATGACAAAAGAGCAGAAGAATTAAAGGTGACACCTAGAGAAATGAGTCAGGACCTTCAAGGAGTTTACCAAATGGAAGTCTACCATGTTTTGCAGATGGATTCTATGACATAAAAACCTTATAGCTGACTGCACATATGTACAGGTATTTGAAGTTCATTCACTACCTTATTTAGATCAGTAGTGGGGAAGGGATGCAGGAAGGACTAGAACTGAACTTTTCCATATCCTCATGTAGTACTGTGAAGTCAGATCTTCTAGTATTGTAAAGCAAAATAACTTACTCCCTTTATGGCTATAACATTAAGCTACTCTATTCAGGACAAGAACCTAACTTTATATTCTCATTTATGTTCTAGATTCAGAGACACAGTCCCTCCCAGTTTCTAGTCATCAGGAGATTCTTACTACTCTCTGAAAATCAGTAATTGGTTAATTAAACTGAAACCAGAAGAGCACTGCGTCTGTCATTACCAAGTAAGAGTCTGATCTTGATGCTTTCACAGTTTCTTCAGAAAAGGTACTAGAGGACAAGTACCAATGACAATGATCATCTGTTTTCAAAGAGGGATGTCTTCCTGGGTGCAAGACAGGCTCAAGCCTCTGCTGACCTTCAGCTGGGGTTCTTCAGGTGAAAAATGTCTCAGGGAGTGAAGAGCTATAGAAAAATTATTAGGAAAACAACTAAGCTGACCAGATTCCCCAACTAACACAGAAAAACTTGGAGACTCCAAGAATCTTCAAATAATTTTATGGTGACTTTCTAGTATGTGATGAAATGAAGTACTTACATTAATAGGACATGAATGTAAGGTTAATACCATATTTCAGGTATAGACAGTGATTGAGTTCAGAATTATGACCACAATGGATTATGGTCCCTAATACTAGCACTTTTTCAGAGGCTTCAGTCATGAATATACTTCTCAGTTTTGTGGATTTAATGATAAAAATTACACTGACTTAATTACAGAAAATACTTATAACCATATATTAGAAAAACAGTTTTTAAACATTGTACATATCCTATGTAGACCAAAGGGAAGTGAGGTGAACAGTATATTACTATGTTATGTAGTCAACAGCAGTTTTAACCAGTTCCACGACTAAACCAGGTACTAAATTACCTTACTGTAGTCTAAATTAGTGCCATTAGTGCAGTTAAAACAAATACAAATTTATCTTCTCTGGTGCATTTTCTTGTTTTATCTTATTAACATGCAGTATGCATACATAAAGTTTTCTGGAAAAAATAGGTAAACCTAAAGTCTACCACTGCACTTCCAATTGAGCATCTTCAGAAAACTTAAATTTTCTCTGCCTATAAATGAGTCCAGTTCAACATGTCACAAAGAAAATGTTTCTCCTAGCTGATAACAGAAATGTGTCTTTTACTAATTGGTGACTAAATGACATCTACTTGCTTGTCCTTTAAGTCTTTCTCAGGATGGTGAGAGTTGTTGCAGAGTTCTTTTTATTCTGATTTCCATATAAAGTTTTTAGAAGTCAGGATTTAGGAATAAACTTATTTAGCAAAGATAATCCTTCCTATTCAGCTTGTGATAAAGAGGTTGTGAAATTACCCACTATATAACTTTCTCCTGATTCCTGAGGGCTTAGCCTTTTTCCTAATGTTCATCTGTTAAATTTAGTATAGCACTGAACTCTTAGAATCATAACATCTATTTCCTAAGGTTGTTTTCAAGCGTCTTTATTATTAATCATTCAGACTCTCAAATACCACTTTCTCCTTCATCTCTTCAACATCTCCGCTTGTCGCCCCCCCCCCCCCCCCCCCCCCCCCTTATGTTCCACAGTTTTGCTTCAGTCAGGTTTTTTTTCTGGGTTCCCTCATATTTCTGACTACTTACTCTTATCTTTGATTCAACTCTAGTCATCTGCTGAACAACACTGACTTACTGGAATGAACACAGGCTATCAACTTGAAACCTCTCCTCCTCTGAGATGATTTCAATCAGTTTTCTTCCACTTGGCCTATAGTCTAATTTTTTTCAAGTCTAATTTCATCTTTAATAGTACACTCAGCAAAAGCAACTAAGTATATTTCTGAAAGGGAATAAGAAGCAAATCTGTAGAAATTGTGGAAGATAGAACAATATTTTTGCAGCTCAGGATTGATTCCTCTTTGGTTTGTAACATGTCTCTGCAGGAAATCTGAGAAAATAACCTATCTTAGCCTGAGTTAATAACTTCTTTTCTGATTTGCTTTTTTTTTTTTTTTCAATGGGGTTTCGGTTTTCCTATCCTACCTGACAAAATGAGAAAAGATAGCTGGAGGATGGAAGTAAACATATTGTTTAAGACAGTAAAAATGTAATGGAATACTGTTCTGGCAAAAGAACCAAAGATCACATAGCTGATGTAGACATTAAAAGTTACTGTTGTGTTGTTGACAGCAAGTATTACCCTCTTTGAAAAACACTGAGTAGCAAGATAAGAGAAATAAAATTACTTTGGGCTACTTGCCATTTTGATGTTGTGTGCTACTTTTCTCTAACTGCTTCACAAGAAAGCCCCAGACTTTTCTACACAGGAAGGAATTATATCTTCTTTCACCTATACTTGCTTCACTGAGCTTTTAACCTTGGAGTTCATCACTGTATCCTGCAGCACAGCAACATAGAAGCCATGCTTTGCACATTCAAGCATCACACTGCAGTGCTTTTTAGGCTCATTCCTCCACTGGGTGGAATAAGTAAGGAGAAAGAATACATAACTAATTATGACAAAAGAACTGGTCAGGACACCAGATAAATTGAAGCCTTATGGGATTAGCAGAATGATATACGTACTTCAAAAAGTTGCAGAAAAACGACAGATCCACTGAAAAATTGTATAGAGATGGGAGAACTATACACAAAACAAGGAGGAAGGATGTATCTAGTAATCTGGAGAAAGTGAAGAAATTGTCAGCAGAGGAGCTGGGTGGGAAAAACTGCAAGGATTCCCTGTAAAAGGTGGTGGTGGAAAGATTGCATGCAAGGATCTGAAGAGGGAGAAACACAGAGGGAGAAATCGCTGGTGTGTACAACCAACCTAGCATTAAGAAGTAAAAAGCCTGCACCTTTCAACAGGGCATGTATGTTTACCAAAAGGCTGGGACCTTCAATCACATTCTATGTGAATATGCCAGTGACATAATTGGTTTACTTTTGCAAAATGGATATACAATTATGCATGAAATTTAGCGGTCTGTTTTCCCGAGAAGTGATTTTATTTGATTCTATAATGTAATTAGATCAATCCAATATTCAGGTATAAATCCCTTTTCCCCTTTTAATATTTGTACATTCATTTGTGGAATCAGTATATGCAGCAGGCTTTTATCCAAAGGCAAAGTAACATTATTAAAAACAGTAAGCTGCCATAGTCTGGAAGGATTGTTGGAAACCACAGAAAACTAAACAAACTTTACTGTTTATTCATTGGGGTCAAACCTGCAGGCATGAAAACTGTATTAAAGTGCATTCTTAATTTTTAATTTCCCTCCTGTCAATACATTTAAAATCACAACATCTTTTTCCAGTCCAACAAATATATATGTACATAGCTGAAGAATGTGCCTACATATAAGTATAATTAAAAAATTTAAATATTGGCCAGGAAAAACAATGTTAAAAAACCTCAAGGTTTCTGTGACAAAACAAAATCTGTACAAACCAATTCTGGTTTGCATCTCATTAAGAGATTTATATGCCCTAAAGGGCAAAAATACAAGCAAAGCAACAAACTCCAGCTCTGAAAATGTCCATTCTTTTGTGACTTGTTCAAACAGTAAATGAAATGCCTTTCTTTTTACCTTTCTGACTACTCCTTGTCCCCCATTCTCCATCTTGTGTCAAGAAAAGAAGACGACTGGGGTGCAGCAGGGAGGAAAACAAATGCTTTTCATGTTTTCACTGCAGTGTACTGTACTTAATTTCTGGGTTCTCTTTCATTGCCAAAGAAATGTACTTAGAGATGGTGACAATACTGCAGCCTTTTTTCTTCTGTCAAGCACATCTGAGTTACCAAATAAAAGATTTGAGATTATAACTGTCTGAAAAAGAAAATGAAAGCCTTACAGAGAAGCAGATGCTACAGCATTATATATTCCAACTGTACACTGTGCTATGCATGGCCAGCTGTAGCAGGAAAACTGCTTATTTTAATGTTACACATTGGTCTTCTGTGCAGTGTCACAGCATTACAACATCTGGCTTTCCTCCTCTGCCTGCACTATTTGCTGTAGCCATCTCATACGCCTACTTATTGACATTCTGTGTTCTCTGGAAGTAGCTTTTGCTGTGGGAATATGCATCTTTTCTGTTTGTTTACAGGCACTACACACTTCATAACCACAGTTGCCCCTCAGCACAATTCAATTTTCTCAAATAACCTTAGTGCTCGAGCTACCAGTTACTGTAGAGACCATTTTCACTGTCTATTGAAAAAAAATAAAGTTGACATTACACCATAATATTTTGAGCGAGTGTTACAACAGGGAAAACTCTACATATGAAAGCATGTAGGAAGTAGAGAGTTTATCCATTGTTTTCAATAGTCATGAGGAAATGATTCTGCTATCTTTTCCCACTGTAGCAATATACAGTAAAGAACATTATGCATAACCCTGCACAACCTTGAAACAACTGATATTTATAAATCGGAATTCCATCCATGCCTGGGTAAGTGTAATGGAAATTTTCTCAGTCATATTATGATCTTAAATAGGAATTTGAACCAAGCCTTATTTAAATAAGATGAAGAATATCACATATTAATTTTGTCTTGAAATTTCTCATCATCTTGTTCATAATCATACAATCTTTTTAAAGATTATCATAGGTATTGTAACCTAGAAAATAAATTGTGCAAAAAGCTTTTCTATTAAAAAATGGGATCATTAGCCCTGCATATGAAGGAAAAACTTTTCATCATACTTGCACCAAACATCAGGTTGGATTACTATTAGAATGCTTAAAAATTATATGCTGCCCAATTTACTCTTTGGAAGTACTTCTTCCAAATGAAAACCTTTCTCTTAAGGGATGTTAAGAGCAGATGCCTCCTCTAGTACCTCTGGCCCAGGACTCACTCCTTGCCTGGCCCAATACACTCAGGGACCTGGGGTCTCTGTCCAGGCTGAAGGACATGGCAGCTGCCACTTTCCCATTTGCAGGTTCAACCAGCAATGAAACTGAGCATGTATCCAGTAACTGGCTCATATCCACTCACACTGGTACCCCCTGGTAGTTGGCACTTGGTTCTTGCAGCACTCACGCACAGGATAGAGAGTGAGATTATGGTGAGAGATAGTTAAGAAAGGATTTAACAAGAAGATAGGACAGACTGGTGATCAGGCACAGGGGTTAGTCAAACAAGCTCAGTGACTGGCCCCGTTTTACACATGACCAGCCCCTTTTATCCCCCTGTCTATTTCTCCTGTGTTTCTCCCCATTCCCTTCCCCTGCATGTTCCCTCATCAGTTTGTCTAGTTCTGCTGAGCTCCCCCCACCAACATTTTGAACCCTCAGGTTTCCATCCTTGTTGGCTGCAACGTCCTGGTTTCCATGCAGTTTTTTGATAGCCCATAAATTAGCGTGACTGACAAGGTTTGTTTCTTGGTTTTGTTTCTGTTATGTTTGCCTGTCAGGTTTGTGTCATTTTGTCTATGGCTTACCTGTTTTTCCTTATTATCCCATTTGACAAGGTCCTCAGTCAGATAATCTTACTGAAATAAACATTTCCACATACCACACGTAGCAAGGCAAAAGAAGGCCTGTCATGTGCTTGCACTGTCACTGTCCTCTGGCATAGAAGCATCATGAAGGAAAATGTTGCTCATTTCAAAAGTAGAGAATAAAAAATTTGATCATGCAAAGGAACACAAAGATAAGTGGGATGTATAGGAAGAAATGCTGTGAATGAGAAAGGAAATGAGCAGGGAGCTGGTGAGTGAGAACTAAGATCGGCTGTAGGGGAAGAAAGCTGATAATCAGAGTAAGGAGAAGCGAGGGGAATGATGCAGTCAGTATGTAGTATCAGTAACCTTCTGATTAGAGTGAGAATCCCTCCAGATCCCCTGGTGAAACCTGGTACTCTGATGTCCTCCATCAGCAGTGAAGACATGTGAATCCTTCTAGCAACACGTATAGTTCGTGACTGCCAAAGAATTGATATACTCGGAGGATGAAAGCCCCTAGCACTACATCTGCTTTGTTATCTCAAAGACCAGAGGCCTGTGCTGGGGATTTAAAGACTCCAGTGCTGTTGATGAGCTGGTTATGAGATATGATGGAATGTTTTTCTGTTCCTTGTTTGAATATATGTCCAAAATGTATATATTACACTGACTGTTATTTGATATTAATATAATTAATAAATATAATAAACCCTTCTGTCCCAACTATATATAAGCTTACTCAAAGATCTACATAAAATCAAATTCAAAGCAATAGAAAAATTGAGATAATGTCCACAACTACAATTTAGTCTCATTGTACATATCGTTATTAAACCACTTGCTGTTGTCAACAGATGTTCCCTTCTTCACTTCAGAAAATCACTCTTATTAACTAGACTTTTACAGATAATGTACTAACTTTGCAGTCATATATGCTCTTTATACAATCTATTTGCTTTTTATTGAATATGTAGAGAATGGAAGAAGAAGCTTCAGAAATAAAAATAAGGCAGCTGTATCTGCACTGCAGATCTGAATTAGATTTTAGCCTTTTCCTTAGCTGCCCTGTGAAAAAGTTTTATTCTAAACTTTATAACAACTTTTTAAAGTCTTTCTTTTGCTAGTTCTTAAATCTTTGTTTTGCAGGTTTTTCCACTACAGATCCCAACCCAAATTCCTCAGTATTTAGAAGAAACAGAGAATTCAGTAAAGTCCATATCCTGAGTGTGTACAGAATTAAACTGTGCCAAACACACTGAAGAATAGGAGGTTACTGACACCTCAAACTGGGCACCCGAAACTAGTGAATATATTTAAGCTTAAGTTGTCTTCATGGCCATTACACATGTGTAAAATGGAGATAATAAAATCCCTTAACCTTATGAGGATTTTGTGAATATAAAGTAATGCCTGACATCATATTAATAAGTTCTATTTAAAAAACAGCATAGAAAAATCAATAACTTCTGCTTAAAGAGTGCAGTCTCAATAGTTTGAAGTCAATAAGGCATGTCCACACATTGAAGAAGGACAAGAGAATGAAATAATGAATGCTCCTAATTAAGGAAGTACCATTCCTTACTGAATGAGTCAGGGATCCCATGTAAAAGAAGTATTCGGTGATGATGTAATTAAAGACCATTATAATGCATATGCCCAAGGGACCCAAAGGAAGGTTGCATGGGCAACTTTAATTTTAATGTTTTCTAATTTGAGTGCTTGACTTTGTGACCTTAATATTTTTTTAATATAATTTTCTGGATATAATAATAATTACTTGAGTTGGAAGAGAGAAATTAAAGATTTACGCAAGACTTTCAGATGTGACCTGAAAAGCAGTAGGCCCTAGACAACAAAGAGAGCCTTGAAGCTGGCAGACATTTCAGAGACACAGAGGAGTCAATACTATTGAAGTGAGAAGATAATCAAAGGGACAAATATAACACAAAGAGCTTCTCAGTCACCTGATTTTTAAGTGTTTATGACAATGCCACATGAAATATTTACTAATTTTTCTCTCCCAACCACATCACATTCAGTCAGACTCCTGAAGCTTCATCTGAAAGTAGAACTGAAGTCCACTCATACCCCACAGTTTTCTATAAACAAGATAGTTTTCAACAAGGCTTTTTCTGAGGAGGGAACAATTATAGCTCATCACCAGTATTTGTTACCTCATAAAAATAATGGGACATTGACAAAGCTTTTGCTTGTGACTTGGAGTGCTCCTCAACAGTATCAGTGATGACTGGATCTTACAGAGGAGCTTTCACAAACTCATGATTAGTATCAGATCTTCTTTTCTAATATATTGTAGATTTTTTCTGTCTCGCCACAAAAATGTGATCTCACTGCAAAAAAGGGAGGTGGAAAGAGTGATCATAATATATATAAATAATATATATATATTTTAAAAAGTGTCTTATATTTTTTCAAGATAACAAAATATTACTTTGTGGGAGAATAAATGAAAAACACAGTTATGCTACTCTGTGTTGCTTAAAGTTCAGAGGAGGCTTTAAAAAGCAGTAGATATTTAACAGAGGAGTCTCAAAGCTATTTCTCAAATGTGTCTGGTATTTACAATACTTTCTATATTTCTAGCACCCTCAAATGCCAACAGCATATTGTGTTTTCCACTTGTTTCAGAACTGTATGGAATATATTAATTAAGGATCAAGCCTAATGCTGATTCCTGGCACACCACTGCCAGCTCCAGACAAAACGAGTAGATCGTACAGCTTAGAAAACAAAAGGCTGTGCCACATCTGTTCTCCAAACAAAGTCAGCACATAACTGTGTGAACAGTTGTGCCAACACTAAGACAGGGATGCTGCACATTACATGAGGAGAAGCCCGTACTCCTGTACTCCTTTTTGAGGTATAAAATATACTCAAACTAGCTCTTTCACCTTCTCTTCCCTATTCTATTCCCCTCCCTGCCCTGTGTCCCTCCCCTCCCTGCCTGCCACTCCCAGCAATTCAGAAAAGAACTGGGTTTTTTTGGTTATAGCACCTGATTATGCCACCTTAGAACTCACACAAAAACATAGACTGAGAATTACAGTACCATGAAAAAAAGCCATTACATTAATTACTATGATCCATCCTTTATGTATTCTCTGCACTAAACACAGATTCTTGTACAGAAAATAGTACCCTCAGCAGCAAACCAGAAGTGTTGCTACAAATACTACAGAATGAAAGTCACGTACCTGTAGGATCTGGCAGAAGAAGAATCCAGATTTGAAATGGGTGAACTCAGTCTAGCCAGGCACAACTCCAAGCGGCACCTAAATGTAATGTTCACACTTGAATTAATGTCTGTTCACAACATGTGTCCCCTAAGAGTTCTGTACCTAAAGATTAGTACTTATATTAACAGATAATGCTGAGGTAGGAGGATTCCCTAAACAAACTGACAGCATACAATGAAGAGAATATTGTATTTGAACATCCCCATCTGTCCTGGCTTTAGAAACTGGGAAAGAGGGTTTGGGAAATATCCCAAATATTACAGAAATGATATAGAGGATGTTAGGACCCCAATGTAGTTATACACCTTCATGTCTCAATGCAGACATAAATTTAGGACTTCCAGCTTTGGACAAAATTAGAATCCGAAAGACATCTTGAATCTCCTCCAAGTAGCTAATATTACTGAGATGTATTAATGTTCCTATTCCATTTTCCTCTTCAGGAAAAGGGCAGATATGGCTTTCAAACCTGAACAGTCTTAAGCTGTTTAGAAAGTTCTTGTGAAATATCTTCATTATCACAGTGAAATCTTTAGCAGCAATATCCTCATTTTAAAAAAAATCACGTTATTTTGACTCCTGCCCAACAAATTCCATCCCAATCCATGCCTGAGATATGCAGAGAAGATGACAATGTAGTAATTGCTAATGACACCTTAACTGCAGCATGCTTGTTTCATTCCGTAGATCACATTGAGTGATTTTGATTTTACACTGCATGAAAGAAAATAACAGATGACTTAAAATGCTGTTAATTAATCTCTTAATATTAATCTGATTCTCTTCATGAGCAGTGTGAACAAGGTGGAGAAAGACTGGGCTAAAAGCCAGAGCATTTAGAGGGATAACCCTGGCTTTGTAAATAATTCACTGAATGGTCATAAGCACTTCTCTTAACCTCTTTACAACTCATTATTTAAAAGATAGCAGAATACTTACCTGACTTTTGCATCTGCAATAGGGCTCTGAAAACACAATGTTGCAATGTAAGCACTCGGTATTTTCTTTCAAGTTTCTGTACTGTTTCCTATTCAGGAATAACTATTTTTTTCCATAATGCTAAAAACTGTGTGAGAACAGGTGTACTCCATGAATAACTAAAGGCTCAAGAACACCTGGTTTTATCTAAGTGAAGAAGCAATTCGTGTCAAAGGCACATAATACAGTTTGTGAATTAAAAATTAATGCAATTAGAATTATCAAGAAAGTGAGAGGAATACAGTTTTCAGGGTCTCCTAAAGCCAAAAGCACACAATATACTGCAGACAGTTTTGAAATCTTGAGATGACCATTAGCACGCAACGTGAAGTGTTACTCACAATCTTTAAATACAAACTTTGCACATTTATTTCTCGCAGTCTACTCTTTCTGAGGAGGATTTCTTTATAATGGTACACTACAGAAACATTGCAATGATTGATAATTAATTCAAATTATCTTATTTAGGAACACTATCATGTAGACTGAAAACTAGCTGAAAGGATGTAAACAAAAATAGTGCAAAAATCTGAAAAAATTAAGGAAGGTCTTGATGATTTGTGTGAGGATTGATATCAGATTTTTGTTTATATAACATTTAAAGTCCTGCAATAAGGAGTAAATGTTAGTGACATTTATAATTGATACTAAGCTGCAAAGCTATGTGATCATTACTGAAGATGGAAAAATTATATGAAAGAGATCTAGTCATATGGGAAACCTGAGCAGATAGTGAAATGAGAATTCCTTGCTAGACAGTGCAGCTATGGAATATCCCTCAATTCTAGGAAGAGATTTTTTAGAAATAGTGATTTATTAAATGTCAGATATGATTCAAATAAGATAGGATCTAAATAACACTAGTTGCTTCCACTTGATTTTTCTCTCGTTTGTCACTCTGACATATTCACAAGGAATCCTAGGTTTATTTTAGCAGAAACCAGTAGACAAAGCTACCTTTAAAAAAAAAAAAAAACCACGCAAATAATCCCTCGTGTTTTCCATTATGGTTCCAGCATTTAATCTTGCTCATAATATTCCACTGGATCAGGCTGGTTAAATCACCTTAGTTATGCCTTTTATACCTTTGATTATCATCTTTTCAAGGATGATACATACCTAACTCTAACTGGTCACACAAACCACTTATGTCAAATTTCATCAATAAACACTATTTTAGCATGACTACAGTATTAGAAATTAGTGTTGCATTTATTAGCCACAATTAATTTTAGCAAGCAAAATATGTACTACCTGATCAAAAGTATAATTCCTTATATTTCATCTTCTAATAAATAAAGATACTCTATAGTTTTTAAAGGTGTACATTATTCAATTAATTTATATATATTTATATATATTATAAATATATATATATATTTATATATATTTCTTTTGCTTAAAAATGAATAAAATTATACAGGGTCACTAGTATATTCACAGTCATATCTGAAAATAAGAATGGGATTCAAATTAGAAATGCAAATGAGCAAAACAAACTAGATGATGGCATGGGTAATTTCTAAGGTTTTGTGTACATAGTGAAATAAGATTATGTACTTTGGGCTGACTCGATCAAATCAGGTTCCTCAGGGCCTATGTCTAAATGTATCTTTTCTATCATGTGCGAATATACAGCTTAAATAATGGTGGTGTTACTGGTACAGACTACCTTACTAAGATGTGCAAGAAGTGTCACCTGTGTAGGGTGGCTAGTAGGGGCTGGGGCACTGTATTATAGAAAAGGATTGTCAGATTCTTCAGAAGGGTGTAGCTTTTTCCCCTGCCCACTTCTGGTCCCTAAGAAGTCTTATCTAAGTTTGGCTTTTCAGCTCCTTTCCTGTGCTTGGATAGGAGAATTTGTCAAGAAAGCAGGAAAAGAACTTCGTAGAATCCTAGAATGGTTTGGGTTGGAAGGGACCTTAAAGACCATCTATTTCCAACCCCCCTGCCATGGGCAGGGACACCTTCCACTAGACCAGGTTGCTCAAAGCCCCGTCCAACCTGGCCTTGAACACTTCCAGGGAGGGGGCAGCCACAGCTTCTCTGGGAAACCTGTTCCAGTGTCTCACCACCCTCACAGGAAAGAATTTCTTCCTTGTATCTCATCTAAATCTACCCCCTATCAGTTTAAGATTTAATCCCTTGTCCTATCACTACACTCCCTGATGGATTCCCTTCTCATTTTTTTCTGTGGACCCCCTTTAAGTACTGAAAGGACGTTATAAGGTCTCCGTGGAACCTTCTCTTTTCCAGGCTGAACCCCAATTCTCTCAGCCTGTCCTCATAGTGGAGGTGTTCCAGCCCCCCAGCCATCTTTGGGGCCTCCTCTGGACCCACTTGAGCAGGTCCATGTCCTTCTCATGTTGGGGGCCCCAGAGCTGGACACAGCACTGCAGGTGGGGTCTCACGAGAGCAGAGTAGAGGGGGAGAATCCCCTCCCTCAGTCTGCTGGCCACACTTCTCTTGATGCAGCCCAGAAGATGGATGACTTTCTGGGCTGTGAGCGCACGTCGCTGGCTCATAGTCAGTTTTCAATCCACTAACACCCCCAAGTTCTTCTCCGCAAGGCTGGTCTTGATCTGCTCATCGCCCAGCCTGTATTTGTGCTTGGGATTGCCCTGACGCATGTGCAGGACCTTGCACTTGGCTTTGTTGAACTTCATGAGGTTCTCATGGGCCCACCTCTCAAGCCTGTCCAGGTCCCTCTGGATGACATCCCTTCCCTCCAGTGTGTTGACCACAACACAAAGCTTGGTGTCATCATCAAACTTGTTGAGGGTGCACTCAATCCCACTGCCCATGTCGCCAACAAAGATGTTAAACAGCACCAGTCCCAACACCGACCCCTGAGGAACACCACTCGTCACTTCTTTCCACTTGGACATCGAGCTGTTGACCCCAACTCTTTGAGTGCGACCATCCAGCCAATTCCTTATCCACTGAGTGGTCCATCCATCAAACCCATGTCTCTCCAATTTAGAGACAAAGATGTCGTGTGGGACAGTGTCAAATGCTTTGCACAAGTCCAGGTAGATGACGTCAGTTGCTCTTCCCTTAGCCACCAGCATTGTAACTCCATCATAGAAGGCCACCACATTCATCAGGCACAATTTTCCCTTAGTGAAGCCATGCTGACTGTCACCAACAACCTCCTTATTCTCTGTGTGCCCTAGCATAGCTTCCAGGAGCATCCACTCCATGATCCTGCTGGGCACAGAGTGAGACTGACTGGCCTATAATTCCCTGGGTCTTCTTTTTTTCCCTTTTTAAAAATGGGGGTTATGTTTCCCCTTTTTCAGTCAGTGGGAACTTCACTGAGCTGCCACTGTTTCTCAAATATGATGGATAGTGGCTTACCCACTTCATCCGCCAGTTCCCTCGGGACCCACAGATTCATCTCATCAGGTCCCATGGACTTGTGCAACTTCAGGTTCCTTAGATGGTCTCGAACCTGATCTCTCCTATAGTTGGCAGTACTTCCTTCTCCCAGGCCCCGCCCTTAACTTCTGCATCTTACGTGGTAAGGCTGGAACACTTGCTGGTGAAGACTGAGGAAAAACAATCACTGAGTACCTCAGCCTTCTCCATATCCCTTCAGTTAAACTAACATGTAATATTTTTATTTATTTCCTGTGGCTTATTCACACATTATAAATTATAAATACATAATTAAGACACAGAGCATCAGGGACAATGCAAATACAGTTAAGGATAAGAATGTAAGAGAAAAACTTTAAAAACTGCATGCATAATTTCAAGAGTAGTCTAGTGACTCAAAACAGCATAATACAGTATGTCATGTTGGTCTATCTACTGGTTTAATTTTGGTTTCCATTTTTAAGATCTTTTAAAGATCATTTCATTTTCAAATCAAGACTAGTTGACCAACAATCAATTACATATTTTGTGTTTGCTTTTGACCAGAATTTTGGACTTTATTGATAGAATTTTGTTTTCTCTGTGGCAAAGCAGGTCATGAATTAAAACATTTGTTTCATCTATGCTTAACAGCCACAAAAAAGATTGTTTTTCAGCTTAATTTTAAAAATGTCAGAGAAACACATTTGAAAAACATTATCTGAAGTACTATTTTATACAGGCTGCTGAGAGATTAATATATTGTCAAGACAATAAGCCACATGCTGTTGATTGGCTTTTTCAGTACCTTGAGAGAATTTCAGTGATATATGCTTTTCCAAATGCTAACATTTAGAACAATTATTGCATTGTTTTTATCGATCTATTAAATGTAAAAAGAATCTTCTTTTAGGTATGCCGAACCTTGATACAACCAACATCAAACAAGCAGGGAATAATTAACTTCATTATCATGAAACTTTAATTTTGCAATCTGCATCATATTTCTCAAAGATCCTTTTACATTACATAACTATCAGCTGGTAGGTTTCTTTCAAAGGGGTTTTTCTTTGGTATTTTTTGGTTTTTAGCAAAAGACCTTTTCCTTTTTCTGTTTCCTTATTCATAATTTTTCCAGTGACATAAATAAAATCCTCAAATTATTATTTCATTCACTGTCATAAAATTATCTCATCACATACTGTTTCATTATACGTTACTTATCTCAAGATAGATAATTTGTCAGGAAAGAGTAATCAAGAACAGAATACTCCTAGCACAGCACTGTTGAATGGCACCACCTGAAGAGCTATGCACTTTATCATAAAAGCATCTGGACTACAAAAAAACATGTTCAGTTTTGTCCCCCATTCTTTAATTTATATGCAAAATATTTGCAACCTTTTATAGTTATCATGTTATCTTATGGTAACATCTAGAAATATCAGGATTCAGACACACAAGGGATTGCACCTGAGTAATGGATTGGACATGTTGGACTCTTCAGAAGTGTCTTTCAGAAATGAAAGTTTTCAATGAATTGATATTTATATGCTATATCTGGTAGCATATAAATAGAAGATGTCAAAATATCACTCGCTATTAATAAGCCTGCTGTATTTATGCTGAGATTCAGATTTGATTTTTCTGCATAAAAATCAGATGTAAATAGCTGAACACATTGACTCAGCAGTGAAATAATGTTATTGACTTAATTTTTTTAAAGTAAATTTAATGCCTGGGTGGTACTGGATTCAATGACACAGTATGAATTTTTTTTTCATCTGAAGTGACACAGCTACAATAAAAATTTGAATTACAGGAATATTTCCTAAAATAAATATAAAATATGTATTTTAAGTTTACTTAGTGTAATATTATTGTGTATACATTTAAATCAAAATATATATGGATCTATCAAAAGAGTCCTTCAAAGAAACAAGGCTTGTTCATTAATTTTCACTAGTTTAAGAAGATGACATTAAAGAAAAGCTAAGTCCTCATCTTCTGAAGTATTCCAGTAGCTGATTTAAAGAATTTTGACAACTGATCTGCTCAGGGTAATTTTCAGTAAAGACTGAGAGAAAGCCTAGTAATTCTCCTGCTCTAATTCTTAAACAAGACCATTTCTACCTTTTACAGACCCAGTAATCCAAAACCGGATAAATCTCAGTATCACAAACAGGATTAAAATGTAACACCTAGCCTTCCAGACCATTATGTGAGACTCTCACTACATAAGGAGACTATTTCATCTCATTAACTATAACAAGATGTCTATTACCCAGACCATGAGCATTTAAAAGGATTTAGGGTTTCCATATCCAGGGTGACTGGTTAATAACAGTCCTTAGAGATTACATTAACTAAAAATATAGCAGTTTGGTCTTCTGCTAGTCTAGGGAGAGAAAAGGGCGTTGTGATTTATAGGACTTATATAGTATTTATATTAGTTTAACTCAAAATTTTGGTTCTAAGGCTTTTTATGAGAAATTGTGTCACATTCTTTCAAATTTTCTTCATGAGATTATTATTTTACCAAGTGGATTCTTTTGAATAAGCACCAGCACTATGAATCCCCTTTTAGCCCTGCCTTCTCAAGAAAATTAATATGAACTTTTGAAAAAATTTCTTCAACAAGATACCATGTAAACAATATCTTTACAACATCACATTTGACATTCACAATAGTACTTCCTCCCCAATAATAATTTAGGTTGGTGACTGAAACCTCGATGTTCACCAAACTCTTGGGTAAAGACCCTCACATTAGTGCATCTACATCAAAACTCGCATATCATTAAGCAACTAAACGGACTATTGCTAACACTTTACAGTTAATCATGAACAGTGTGTTTTTTCTAAGCCTTGACTGTTAGAATAAGGATACCTGTCTTTAAAAAGCTTTCTGTATTCACAGTTCTGAAGAAATATCTAAAAATATTACACAAATGAATTTTATGTATTTCTTATACACCATTATAAAGCAAGTTAATAATCTTGGGTGGCTAAAATTATGATTAATTTTTAATATCTGGTTTCAACAATACTGTGTATGGAACATCTACTATTACCAAAACCACAACAAAATAAATCACACAAAAAGTGAAAGGATATGTTTGCTGGAGGAGGCAGAGTGTGATGGCTCTAAACAGGGGCCATACAGGTTCATTTCAATGCTCTGTCTGGAAATTCATGGCATATCCTTTTTCGGGAATAATCACTCACAAAGCATCTACTTCTTCTGTCTATCCATATAACCTGTTACCTTCTCTTAAAAGAGAATGTAGTAGGTTTAACTCAATTTCTTCTTGATATTCGTCGTTAGCTCTTACTCATAGCCCTGTTTTTTTTTCCTAGGTGCTGGCAAGGAATTTAATTATTCTCATAAATTAAGTTATATTGACAGCACTATAATTTTCTTGCTGTTCCTTTTTAAAGTTTGCCTTAAAGCAAAAAGAATATTTTTCTAGTTTTCCAGAACCTTTCTTGTTATCTTTGAGTGATAAACAGTCAGCCTCTGAGACTGTTTCAATCATTCTTTGGAAACCTTTGAATCAATTTTATCTGATTTAGCCCATTCAAAACACAATTTGTTCAAGTATCCAAATCCATCTTTCTTTAGTCTGATACAAAATATTTGTTGTTGGCAATAATTGTGCTACTTATATTGAGTATGTGCACTACATGTATTGGAGAAGACTGAACGAGGGAATATTAATTACTTTTGTTGGCATTATCTTTCAAAGACCTTTCCTGGACCACTGAGCAGCAGACCAACACTTTCTTTAGTTTGCTTTTTACTGCTAATGCACTCATAGAATTATTTTTTATCTTTTATGTATCTTGGTAGTTATATTTCATTTTGTGTTTTGGCCTTTCTCTGACTTTGTCCATGCATGTTCTTAAAACAGAATTCCGATATCAAGAAGAGGTTTATTATTTCTATACAGTCTGCTTGCATTTAGGTGGTAGTAGGGGGAATAGCTGTAAACGTGGTGGGACAGGAAACAGGTGAACAAGCTCTATCCATCACATAAAAATCTCTTACCCTCTGAAACCAGAAAGTTGTATCCAAGGTGCTTAATGCAAATGGTCCTTGGCCCATGCTAGACTCTAACCTCTGCATGGTCATGATTTGTGACAACGACCACTGGCCCAGGTTGTAACTATGGCAGGAACTGCAATTTAACAGATCTGGGTTTATGTAGATCACCATAAGTGACTGTTCTAGACTATGCACCCTCTGTTTATTAGTGTAGAAATAAATAGTTATTTTATTATAAGGATGATTATTATTACAGTATTTAGGTGAACAAAATCAGAACTGATATGACAAAATCCTTTTTTTTTTTTTTTTAATTTATCAGACATTACACCTTGCAAGAATCAAAAAAGAACCACTCTGAAGACCTCTGACTATATATTGTATTAGCAAACGTGCAATGGTAGATCATGGGATTTGAGACTCATTCTTGAAAACCAAGGCTGAATGGCACAAAACAACCCATTACTTCCAGGTTTAGTTTACAAAATCACTTATTCTACAAATTGAGAACAGGGCAGGCTATTTACTCTTCTGTCTTAAATAGAACTATACATCCTGAAGGACCTCTTAAGGAAAAGAATAAAAATTACACATTTAAATCCAGACAATTGCTAAGTACTGAGAAATGAGACTATTGTAACACTCTTCTGGTTTGCTTCCCTGCCCTTTTCTGGAAGAAACCCTACAGCTAGGAAAAAAAAAATAAATAACAGAAACAAAAAGTATAAGGATGCGAGCTCTTACATCCATAGTACAGCAACCCTATAATTGTCACTAGACTGCCGCTAGAACTGTTTAAGAGCAGAATGGGTTCTATATAATGCAGTTTATAAAAATTCTGTCTTTCACCGTTATGTAACTCATAGACAAATAGAAACTAGTCCTGAACTTCAGCTTTAGGGTAAAACAAAGAAACACCAGGAAAAAAAAAAATAAAATCAAAACCCCAAGAGCTAATTAAAAAGTTACATTGAAAGAAATGGGTAAACATAGGTCGGACTCCATAATGCCCATTCCATTTGGTCTATAGTCTCAACTATCACTGAATAGACTATTGTAGCCCTATTACTTTAGAATAGACTATTTCAACTGGAAGGGACCTACAGTGATCATCTAGCCCAACTGCCAACTACTGAACCTACTAGTGTTTCATTAGGTACTCCAAAAATTCACTAGCTGTCTAAGTTTCAGCTAGACAAACCCACATGATGCACACCTTTTTGCCACTGGTCATATGGATAATACAGCTTTATACTGATGATACCTCTGAGCAGCTTGATATCCTTCTCATTGCTAAGTCTCAACAAGATTTGAAAGCTAAGTTACCTTCAACTACATTATGAACCATTAAGCATGCAGCGAGTACATTTAATGTCTTCCATCCCAGTCTCCTCCTACACTCTCCCCTCTCTTCTGGAAAGCCAGAATTTAAGTGTCCATTCAAAATCAATCTCAAGGGAATGCTCAAGCTTAGTGGCAGGGAGATTTTTTTTTGTTGTTGTTTGGTTGGTTTACTGCCAAGAAGAAAGAAAAAAAACAAATCCTTGTATTAGGACAAAAGAATTTCACAGCAATGATTTCCAAAGTTGGCTAAGCAGATCTGCATGCTCAAGAATGAATCTTGTCTTTAGAGTGTTTTGCCATCTCCTCCTCATGACTAGCTTCAAAGACTCTCCAGTGAGCTGCCTGACTTCTGTGAATTCTACTGAAGTTTTCTGTGTAGTGGATAGAGGAGTAAGGGCACCAAACATAAATTTTAGAAAACAGTTGGACACCTAAAATTAAATTTTGTAATGCAGAGTGTTTCACTGTCATTGTCCTTTGTATGAACCTAGTCCATAGCACCTAAATACTTGATTTGCATAGATACAGGTTTATAAAAGGAAAAAAGTGCATGCACAAATTGAGACAAGCTTGAAATTGTCTGAAAATTACTCTGTATCAGTAGAAGTTAGACTCAGAAAGAAAAAGTGGCTGTAGGAAAGAAAACAGAATGGAAGCATATGCTCCAAGTGCATCAAGAAAGGCAGACATAAAGATGCTAAAGGAAGAGAACTTAGTTAAAAAGTAAAAGTAATAGAAGAAAAAACCCACAATTGAAGGGGAAGAAAAAGTTTTAATAAGTTAGGCAAACGAGATTGAAAATGGTGTTAATTATGCCTAGCATCATAAATGGCAATTAAAAAAAGCAGAAAGACTGGATGCAATATAGTTGTTTTAAGTTGTCAGTGTAGCAGAAACTGCAGCACATCCCATCATCTAGGAACAATTACCAGCTGTTGCCATCAGGGAAATCATCCTTTCTTCACTACTCCACTGTACAAAACCTATGTCCAAACCAACGTGCTGTGATTAAGAGGGTGAATGGAACTCAGAATACATAAGTTCCAATTTTTTAAATCTTTCTCGCTGTTCTGCTATCAGAATCCTATCCCTTATTTTCTTTTCTCCAGTTCCTCTCCCAACCATTTCTTCCTTAAGCTCCTGGTTCATCCCATCTGCCTTACTACAATAATTATATTTTATTCTGTGTAAAATGTTTTGGACTTATTTCTAAGAATTATACATAGTGGAAATTAAACAAAACAGATTGTTATCTTTTGGAAGTTGTTCTGGTTTATGTCAAGCTAAGTTTCTACTCACTGGAAAGAGAAATGGAGAGGGCAGATTGTGACAGAGGATAATCTACATACTGGAGCTGACACGGACCTTGACAAGAGTAAAAACTGTATTTTGTCCTAGTTTTAATAAATGAAAGTCCTTTTGAGGACTATCATCTATGATGGTATTTTAACCATTACTCAGCAAGATATGGAAGAGCATAACAACATAGGGCAGGATGTCACTGATATAATCAGCACCATTAATACCATGATGATTTGACATTAAATGCAATTAGGAGGGAACATTTTTATGCTGCTCCTTTTTTGTTGTTATTGTTAGTTTAATAATCTCATCTTTGATAGGCATGTTTACTCATACAGACTTTGTGTCTCTGTGCTACTGAATGGGAATCTGACATTCAGACACAGATCCAGCCTCCTGCATTTTGATCTAATGGAGACAAACCTAATATACTTAAACAGTAGGCTGCCAGCAGTCGTTTCAGATCAATTTATGATCTCATATGGCATTATCTTAAAGAAGATACATTTGTATTCTTTCATTAAATCTACGTGCTAAGACTACCAGCCTATTTTTTTTTTATATATATACACACATATACATAGTGGCTTAGCAGAGAATTGCTGCAAAAAAGTTTTTTTACACAGGGGAGGACTGCATTTGAAGATTTATTTAAATAATTATGAGCGACTGTCAGAGCTAGGCACAAATATGGAAAAAAATTTCAATAAAAACTTTCCCTTGTAAAATCACTCACAAAAATAAGCTTGAGAAGACTACTGTTGAACACAGACATGCATACTTTATTTTTAAAAAGTAAGCTAAACTTTGGCCAGGAATTGCATCAGCTGCTTGTTTACATTTTATTAATACTAAAGGTTAAGGACTTCTATGTGTAGTAATGCATATAACAAATAACAGCCACACCATGCAGATGAAAAAAAGAAAAAAAACGAGTACAAATAAATGCATACAGGAAAAAAGTGAAACACACAGGAAATTATGGAAAGAAAAGTTCTTAGAAATAAAGAATAAGCCTGTGAGACGGAAAAAATAGGTTGACTATCCAGGGACTTTTAAGTACAACAAAACACACTGAGAGATTAAACTCTGAATCTCAGACTATCAAGAGTCAGTCTGCTCCTAAAAAGCAATTTAGAGTATTCTGATTGCTCTGAGAGGAATTAGTCAGACAACCAGGGATTTTCAGAGCATAGCTATGGGCTTGGGCAATGATGTAAAGCTGGCTATATTGCCTCTGCAGCCTCTACACGTTCCCTTCTGCCAAAGAATTTCTCAACCAGTTACAAACTATTCACCTGAAAAACCTACAATCCATTCCCATTTCTATCATAGATTTCCTCTATGACCGTGGACTACTTGGTCTACAGGGTATGTGTAATCGGCAGAAAATGGGAGCATTTCACAGCTGCACGTTCAGAAGCATCCTGGGAGGTAGGGTGGGATAGCATTGACCTGTTGTCCCCTTGTCCTTATCATTCAGCCTGACTCTCCAGAAGGAAACTAAGCACGCAAGCCTGGAGATGTCCAGGGTCACCATGATGGCAGGGAAACCTGGGTGTGCTGGCTCTGCAGTCTTTCATCACAGTCTCAGGGCCATAATTCAATGCACACTGTTTTGGGGCAGTTCCAAGCCATTTGCTGATCCAAGGCACTCCTTTTTCATATTCCACCATATCTTCACTGCACTGACACAGCAACAATGTGAATGGGATTGGTGAACCAGCCTGGATGAAAAATGCCCATTTTCTCTACTCTGTTTTAAAATTAGAGCATGTCCATGATCGGCCACACAAAATAAAGTGCCAGCTCAGCCGGGATTGAAAGAAGGTGTTCACTGGCAAGGGTTGGAAAAAGAGAAAACCTAAGAGACCTTAAACTATCTGAAGACCTGCTGCCACAAAAAGCCTGAGTGCCTCTCCAGAGCTTATTTTCCTCAGACTTAACACTGTTTCAACTTTTAGGTTTTACCCTGTAGACAAAATGTCACATTAATAGGTAGGAAATAATACAGAGACACTGATATTAATCTACCACAAACTGTTTTTTTTTGTTTCAGCAGGTTGCAATTTCCTTATCATCGGACATCTATTGGAATGGAAGATTATTTCAGTTGGGTGGGACCTACAACAATCATCTAGTCCAACTACCTGACCAATTCAGGGCTGACCAAAAGTTAAAGCATGTTATTAAGAGCATTGTCCAAATACTGTGTGGGATATTTTCACAGTTCCAAAAACATGCCCCCATAAATATTTGAAATGCAAGAATGAAAAAAAAATGGACATAAAGCTAAATTTTTCAGCACGATGGACAGGATTACAAATGCTGCAAGCTTTCTAAAAAAAGTTATAAATTGCAATATAATATAAACTAACTTTTTAATGTAAACATATACAATTCAAAATAATTTTTTAAAAAATCAAGTTATTTTCTGAGTTGGCTAACAATATTATTTTACGTGTTCCTGAAGAAAGTTAAAGCTGGACTTTCAATCTGCTTATGACTGAAATCCACACAGTACTGTTTGTTTTCAAAGGAAAACAAACATCTGTGCAATATGAGCAGTCTCTCATCCTTTTTTCAGCTGTTATTTATGATTGTTTTGAAAGACCACACAATGATTTTTTTTCCCTTTTTTTCCCCTCTACCTCCATCCTTCTTTAGATGCGTTTTAAGTAATCATGTTTTACAGGAGGGGAAAAACATTTTAAGACTTAATCACACAATTATATTCACACAGGCAATATCCCTTTGTAGTTGATTGTTCTGCATAGAGGTTGAGCTTTCCAATGAGCTTTGAGCTGCAGGATCTGTATTTATCTGACAAGGTATGCAATCTCACATCATGACATACAGACTCATGGCTTGGCAGATATTAGGAAGGAGATAGATATGCTAAATATTCTCTAGGAAAAGGGAAATATATCTGCTTTCTTTCAGAGTACATCTGTTTGTCCTGTATTGTATTCAGAAGAAAGTGATTTCCAAATATTTTATTTTAGATGAAGCATTAGCTTTATTCCATAGTACCAAATGTATTAATTTTATCGCATTTCCTACAAGGAAAATTTTGGAGTTCAAAATGTTACTATTGGATTTCACTAGAAGCATTTTGAACTATAGCTTCTTCCTAAAACTCTTTAAAAGCAAAGGAGGGGGAATAATAATCTTAGTAGGAGCATCGCCAAATCTGTATTGAAATGGATAGGTCTCTGGAACTGGAGAAACTCAGTTTACAGATACAGAGACATGCACCTATATGTAGAATCATTAACTTCAGTGAAACTTTCCCTTTGCAAATATAATTGGGAGATCAAGGACTGCATTGTGTAGGGTGGACCTGGTCAGGGACTTCTTTTGTCCTAGAGACCTAAAATGAGACCTAACATTCCTACTGTTTGAATAGGAAACAGTTACTGAAAAATTCTACCCACTTTTCTCCAATGTACCATCAGTTCTAAGAAATTAATTACCCATTATCTTGATTAGCCTAATTAAAGTGAGGATGAAATTATGCTTTCACTGGAGTGTGGCATTTAAAAGGAATTTGCCAACTTGTTTTGTAAAGAAATGTTCCCCATTTTACTCACTTTCTAAAAAGCCAGCTGTTATCTTCACTTTTACTTTGTGCACACTTTTGGTTATGCTGCCATTCATTAGAGTCTTTTTGAAACGGCTGACATTTTTCACATGTTAAAGAGTTCTAAGATTTTAGTTTTAAACTCATAACTGGAACTAGAAGTAAATTTCCTGGCAAACCCAGGGTTTTTTTCCATTGGAAAAAATATTTGGCTAATGAGAAAAAGTTGTGTTAACTTGAAATACCTTACGTTTACCACCATCTAATAGCACCCCACTAGTAGTTACTGTAGATTGTCTGATACATATTGACTTAATGCTTGGTGACAACATTTTGTGTCTGCTGGACAGGGTCATTTTTGGTCAGCTGAATGTTTCCTGGGAAAGAGAGGACAAGACTGACTTTATGAAGCTTTCTTTCAGATGCTGAGCACCTGGACTCATATTGGGAAGACTGTTTCACCTGTTACAGAGTAGCTGCTCCAATCTTCAGCTTTCTTTAACAAGATCCAAAATCAGGTGGCCCACAGCCCAGAATGTCCAAATTCTAAAGGCAATAGCTGTCTACTTTTGAATGATAAGTTGAAAGAGCTTTGTTTCATCTTTGGCACAGAATGGCAGCAGTTTTAAAGCACAGGAAAGTTAGTGTGTATTGTGGTTTAACCCCAGCTGTCAATTAAGCACCACACAGACACTCGCTCATTCCCTGCACCCTCTGGGATGGGGGATAATATTGGGAAAAAAAAGTAAAACTCGTGGGTTGAGATAAAGACAGTTTAATAGGACAGAAAAAAAAGAAAAAAAAAATATTATCATTAATAATAATATACAAAACTAATTCTGCATGGTGCCATTGATCATCACTCACCAACTGATGCGCAGTCAGTTCCCAAGCAGCAGCACCTGATCAGTTTTCCCTGCCATTTACATACTGGATGTGATGTCATACGGTATGGAATATTCCTTTGGCCAGTTTGGGTCAGCTGTCCTGGCTGTGTCTCCTCCCAGCTTCCTGTGACCCTCCAGCCACCTTGCTGTCAGGGCATGCAAAGCTGTAAAGTCCTTAACTTAGTATAAATATTACTTAGCAACAACTGAAAACATCAGTATGTTATCAACATTATTCTCATACTAAATCCAAAACACAGCACTATACCAGCCATGAGTAAGAAAATTTACTCTATCCCAGCTGAAACCAGGACAGTGTGACAGGCAAATAATTTTCTTCACAGCTCTACTGATCAATCATTTTTTTTACTATGCTTAGTAACAACTGAAGTACACAGATTACAAGGTAAGAATTCACGAGTTGTCTATACTAGGGTAGTTCAAATTACACAAAGGCTTAAGAAAGATACTTTTACTTAGTAAACTTGTGTAATTTGCTCTTGTCTCTATTTCATTCCCTCGCTGGTATTTTCTGTATTGATTTTGATCTTGAAGTCTTACCAAATTTTACAATAGTGTTCTGAGCAGTGAGATGATATGTATCACGCATGACTTTTGCCCTCTTCTGTGCTTAGAAAAGTTTGTTCATTTAAAAATAAAATATCAAAGAATGTTCAAAATATAGATGGTATTCCAATGTTTACCTCAACAATTAGATTAATTTAACTATTTGTCTCAGTGAATTGGAGTTATACTTCACCTTTCCATGAATATTTTCTGTCTGATTGTTTTTAATTGTTGCCTTAGGCAGCCTCACGCTATTTCCAGTTTTCTTTTCTTCTGATTTTGAAGCCTCACAAATTCTTTTTTTCTGTGTTTTTCTCTTTTGGATTTATCATTTTGAGCACTAGCCACTGAGGCAAATTAATTTCTCTCTGCCTTCCCATGAAGTCCTTTGATGGGTTCCCTGTGGTATCTCTGGTTGGCATATTATGTTAAACAGGCTTTCTGCCTTCAGATTAAGAGATTATAATCTATCTCTTAAACTGGTATGATACAGACTCTACCCTTTGAAGCTTGTAGAAGACAGAATTTAGCACCCCAATTTATCTTCTTCCACAGGGGTACAATCCTGTTGAAGACAGGAAACCGCAAATTATCTTGAGGTTTTTTTCCCTCCTACTTCATAGCTTCCTTCCAAAAACAGATGTTAGCAAGACAAGTTTTTATGGCACTCATCCAGTACTTCAGTGGCATGCGGGGAAGCAAATGCAAGAAGAGCCTGGGAGTGTTGACACTCCAATTCCCACTCGACTCCTGTTCCACTGAGAATGGCAACCACCTCATGTTTGCAGCTCTCCCTTGCACAAAGCTGAAATGACAATACAACTGAGTTTATGACTGTTTCTTTAATTTATCTGATAATAAAGAAATGACAAAGGCTTTTTTTTTTTTTCCTCCCAAAACCCCCTGTATGGTGAGGCATGAAAACACATGGCACCATCTTTCATCAGTGTTTGACACTGCCTCTTCCATCTAGTGGTACCTTCCTTTCTCCTAGCTCAAGAAGCACTCTTAAAACAGCGCCCAGTTCCTCTCCCCAGCTTCTATTACTTACTGGTATTGTCTCTTTACTGCAGAGTGCAATTTCTTGGACAAGAACAGAGAGTTCCACCTGGTCAAACATTGCAGCAGAAATCTGTTACTCTTCTCGGTCATATCTAGTTTCTTACAAGCTATCCTAATAAGCACAGCTATGTGAATTTTATTGCATTTTATACATCCTAGAACAAATAGGTAGTTTTAATTGCTGCTAAGAGAGCTTATAGCTGACAGCTCAAACTTCAAAAACATTCCTGTAGAAAGTTAATGATCATTTAGGAACTAGAATAGTGTCTCTATGACATAAAAATATCAGTTTCATTCAGAGAGAAATGGAGAAGAAAACATTTTAACATTTTAATATCTTTGTAAGTTGAAAACTTTATAAACTTTTAATTTCAGATAATTCCACAACAGAGCCTGAAGCCTTTTGGATAATTCAAAAGAATTTAAGTGATACTGTAAAAAATCTGTATTTACAAATGTATTATTAAAAACTGCTAATCAAAGTAATTTTTCCTGTAATATTATAATTTTTAATGAGTAATAGCCATTACAATATTTATCAAATGCTGGAATTAAATTGGAATGCAGTGTTCTACTGCCATATATCAAACAAGGGCCTTACCTACTGCTTTGTTTCTTATGCTTCTCACAGTAAAAGAATGTAAAAAGGCTGCATCCTTTTTCAGCTAATGAAAAAAACAAAGCAAGCCATAAACTCTCAGTTGGTTCCAGATAAAATAAATAAAAATTTAATAATTAACACACTATTCTTACTACATAAAGCTTGTGAACATGCAAGGATATTGTCCTACTAAGTGGTTCTGGAGGGAAAAGCAATTGCTGTTTGTGAGTGTTAGCCAATTCAAACAACTATGATTCATACCAGTTTCAACTAAGTATTTTAGACACACAGTTAGGTTATTTTACTCTTCTTGTATTAGGTGGAAAATAGCTTACCAAGTTTCTACACTTTCATTTTTGGGGCAAGAAAAACAGTTCCTTCTGACTCAGTGTTCCATGAATTCAGTCAATCCAGTGTATTTATTAAAGGAAACAGAATACAGTTGACTTCTCCAGCCAACTGCAAGACTGAAATTGATGGATGCCTCAAGCACATTCTCAAGATCAAGCATGGTCTTATCTCAGTAGGACTCAGATCCTTTTTCTTTTCCCCTGAGATTTTCATTTCATGCTATAAAATAGTGTTAAAATATTGAAAGAATCAAGTTATTAATATATTCCAAATGAATTATTCTATATGCAAAATTCTTTCAAAAATTCAGTGAGAAGTACAATTTATTTTTCAGTCTGCTGATGCACCTTCTTTAAGAAATTCTCTATTGCAAGTCTTTAGATAATTTACTTCATAACTGATAACACGTTTGCCTCTATCTTCATATGACCAAGATGTGATTGCTGGTAAAAAAATCCTAAAATTGCAATAGAGATTTATAACTTTTTCTTATTCCCACAAATGATGCAGGAAACCATAATTATTTGGAAACATAATTTCTAGACAAAAGTGTGAAATTTGATGAAAAGCCCTAATGAAAAACCCAGGATATATTGTATCCATGCCTCAGCACCTGCAAGAAATTTTCTGGCACCCGTATGAGTATCTTTCTATTACTCTGTTAAAATCTTTGAAAGACAAAACAACATCCTGCTCTCTCTTCACACTTTCATGTGTGGGAAGGGAAAGGAACGAAGGACTGGAGAAGACTTTATTAGTAAAGTTGACTTCTATATAGTTCTAAATGAATTTCTTACTCTGCAGTTTTTTATTTGAGGACGTACTGGGGCAACAGAGCTTTTAGATACTCATTATGAGATGGATCTAAATTAAGAATTGCTCAATCCCTGCCATGGTTGTGTAATATCTGGCCTGAAACACCTCAGGATTTAGTTCCGCTGTCAAAGTCACTTGAATATTCCTTAGAGGGTCTCCAGTTACAGTCATACTTGTGAGACACAAAATGTTGAAAGTTGTTGAAGAAAAACAGTTTTTCACAAATTCAATGTTGTCATTTAATTTGTGTAATCCCACAAATTATCTAAATTTATAAAGAAAGTAAATTTTTAAAAAAATATTCCACTTTCAGACTTTTAGCACATCTTCAAGTACTATTTTCTAAAAAACAAAAAGGCATCATATTTTCCCTTTATGACTGCCGATAGGCCTTTTTCTTGAATTCCTTTGGGAAGTGTATCAGACATCTTTTAGATACCACATAGGATGGCACCATTATTGATATAGACAATATACCCAAATATCTTGCTGACTGATCTACAGTACATTAGGCAGCATAAATTTATAATGCCCTGAACAAATGATCCAAGCTTACAGATGAATCTTCTAGCTTTTTGCAACCATTTTCCTTTCTAACAAAGGAAAGAGATGAAAAACAATTCTAGTCAGAAGGTCAGTTAACTTTAACCCCCAGATTCTGCAGGAGATCTTTACTTTAGCTATAATAAAAATGTTGGGCTTGGAGCTCTATTAAGTTTATTAACAAAGTACAATACTTAGGTGACAGAGACATAGAAACTCTTAGATATTTCTAACATTCCAAGATTATAGGCAACGCTAATAAAACAGAAGCACAGTCTCTGACAAAATATTATTTTAAACATAAAGAAGTAGACAGATTGTTTGAGAAGAAATAACCTTTCATTACTCCTCTCTGATTCACTTTTTTGCACATAGCAGAGTAAGCAGATTTGGGTATTTTGTGAAAGTTTGGGGTTTCTTGGTTTGTGGTGATTGTTCATGTAACATTACAAATACAGCTTATTTCTCCAGGGCTTGTCTTAATTTTGTGTGTAACACAATAGCCATTAGAAAGTACTTGTCACTTTAAAAACAGTTACAAATCAGAGTTATTAGAAATCATATGATGAGCCTGTAATACATCTGTTCAACATTTCCACTTAAAATAGAGATATAGTCACCTTCATTCACCATAAAAAAGCTAGACATGTAAACTGCATGTAAAACGAAGACAATGTTAACTGCATTTCCTTACATTTCTTCACTGTATTGCAGCAGCCACTGGGGTGCCCACGGCATTTAAACACATTTTCTTTTCATTTGGCTCTTGAGAGTATCCAACTCCCATCAAGGAAGCAAGTTGTAAACAAATTCACAGAATACACCAGTTGAGCTGTTTAGAAGGGCGAAGATATTAAGAGCACTAATACATTCTAATGACATAAAATCCATATGATGGAGAGTAAAATGAACATATGCCAGCTAGAATTGTGGTCTAGTGGTAGCACAACACAGTGCCTAATGGGGAGCCACAAACAGAGACTAGCAGTGCCAAGGAGGCCATATATGTCTAGGGAAGGAAACAGATCACTAATAGGAATCTGAAATCTTGCTGACTGAAGCAGTGTCACTGACATGCTAATGGAGAAAACAGTCTATTTTTAAAACAAACGGTAAGCAAAAGAGCTATGGTGTAAGGCCTTTAAGGTACAAATGATAAAAAGGAGTTTTAAAAAATGGGATGTCTGCTAATCTGCAAAGTAAATATGTCCTTTACTGTAGTGGGAAGATTTTTATTTAGAATATTTGCATATTCGTATTGGTCATTAGAATTGAAATGGTCTTCATCTGGATAACATGGGTTTCAATTTGTCCCAGAGCTTCCAATGGGGACATACCTTCATAAGAACTGATAGCTGTCATTTTCCTTCCTTCTGTATTTTCTAATTTCACCCACCAGTGGAACAAGCAGTGTTTTATTCATAAAGCAAGGTCACAGGAAGTATTTTCACAGTTTAATCTTCCATAACATTTTAACAAGCAAGACCACCCTTTAGACCTGTTTTGTTTCTGTTATATTTTATCTCACAGAAATATCTGTAGCTTCAGAATGTCTGTAGAGGCATTCAGGATAAGCAGTTTTTCTTCATTTCAGAGTACAACAAACCTACACAGAGAAACAACTCTGTGTTGGCACAAGACCATAAAATCAATTGCTTGTTTTCACTAATGTGTAGGATTTTGTTGCAGAACTAAATATAGCAGCATTCACACCCTAGATGTCATATTTAAAATGTGGACAGCCTGAGAATCGCATTACATTTGATATGTTGAAATCACATCTTTGGTCTGTTCTGAAGTTGAACATGCTGCTTACAATCTTTTACAGGAACATTCTTCAGATGAAGCAGTAAAGCCCATGGTCCTGTCCATCATTCATTAACAGTGGTGCTGAGGGCATCTGTGTCCCCCCTTGTAGTTACCAGTATTCCGTAAGTACCACTTGGTCATTACCTGTGGGAATAGCAGCTCTGTGGGCAAGGCTCAGATTTTCTCTGGTGCATGAAGAGATATGACCCTTCTGGGGAAAAACTTCACTCCTGTGGTGAAGGAGTCAGCAAGTTCCATTCCCAAAGGAAAGGATTTTCCAGGAGTCTGAGATCAAAGTCGCCTACAGCGGCTTTTGCCTCAGTGTTATATCCTCGTCAAAGTAGTGACATTTTTTTCAGACCTGTGAGATCAATAGCCCTCTCAGATGACCAGTACCTGGGCATAGGTGGAACAACTCTGTAGAAACGTTAGCAGAAAAGTTGGTACTATCCTTTTCACCCAAGGTTTGGTTCTGAAGGATAACGATGATTTCTCCTCTGAGTCTAGCCTTAATATTCTTTTTCTCTTGCTCTTCTCTAAGGATCTGCAGAGTCTGGAAAAGGAGAAAAATGGAGCCAACAGAAAGCAGCACTAATTCTGGAGGATGGTTATCTGGGTTAATTGCTTCAGTGGGAATTATTGTTATGAAGACGCACGCATAAATCACTGGGGATATGATCCGAGACAGAGTAGCTAGGCTGTTTGTGACTCGCCTTTAAAGAGAGGCTTTCACTAAATACAAAAATAGCGTAGTTCGTGCTCCTCCTAAGACTACTTAAATTATGGGTGAGAAGAACAGGCATCTCAAAACCCCAACACTATTATCTGTTATGTCACACAAGAACCACTTTAGCAGAATCTTCAGAGAATGACATCAAGCCAGTTGCTTAAGAATAGGACATATTCCCGTAAGTGCAGCCAAAGAGTAATTTAGAAAAACGATATAATCTTTTTAGATCTTTTCTTGGTCCCTTTCCTGTGAACTGTCTGGCTTGCAAGACTCATGAGTAAAAAGGGCAATAAAATCAGATAATCCATGATTTATATAGTAGATTCTTATACAGCTGTCTTTGAAGTGAGATTTCCCATTGGAACCAATACAGTTAAAAGAGTCTGTCTTAAGACAACGCATAGCTTGTGACAGCAAAGACTCTGCATGTTTGGCAGGCATAATTTGCTGTTTTTCTAACATCTGGAGTCAAAATGTCACATCAGAGTGACAGTTTCTTTGTACTTACAGCTAAATGAATACAGAAAGTCAACAACAAACTGTTAGACTGAAGGTAAACAGAAGATGTTTGCTGTCCTCTCATAAAGCTCCAAATTAGTAGTTTTAAATGCCAACAAATAAGGCACATAATATAATGCAGTTAAAGACTGACCCATTTTATGTTCTACAGAATTTTGGTGAGCTTTCTCTTGCAATGTTAAGTGGATTTTTATATACAGTCATTTTTTAAAAACAATTTTGATTTCTGTAATTATTATTCATGTGTCTTAAGCCAGTAAGAGATGATATAATAAATGGATTAATTATTGTGACCACGGTACTTAAAACAACAATGCCAAGCATTTTGGAAGTGCTGATATTTTGATTAGATTGATGGGGAGAGAAAGAAAATAATTACATGGATATTATCTTACTGAATATTATTATCGTAATATGAAACTGTATACATAAAGTTCTTAGCTATCATCCCCAATAAGCTGATCACAGATTTAGGCAGAAGGTCACCTCCACTTAACTGTTTCAAAGACTTGACAGACACAGTTGCACTTTTGACATTTTTAAGACAGAATTGATTCCTAGTGAAAATTGTGCTAATGCTCAGTTTCCTAATGATACTCTTTGGACTGTCAATATCTGGTTTCAATCGTATAGGTTGTTTATCTCAGTTCTTCTAAATGTTAAAATTAGAAACTAAAAATGCAAAGATTTTTTTGCCCCCCAAAACCACCTGTTCATATACTGATGTGGCCACAAGCATTACCTGCTAGTTTACAGTGGCCAAAGCACAATAACTGGGGTGACTGGGAATTTTTCCTCAAAAGTGCATTCCTGTACCAACCCAGCAGCAGAAGTCTAAGATGAGTACAGCAGCACCACCAAATCCAATCCTGATTAAGTGATAAAATATGTTCTTCAAGCGTAATTTTCTCAAGACTTAACAGTAAATTGACCTTACCTCTCGGACTACTGGCATCCAAGACACATCTGCTTGTGGGAACTCTGTCTGCAGCAGGCTCTAATACAGCCAGTCCTACTGACTTGTGAAAATACGTCTGTGACACTGAATACGTAATTCATGGACAAACTGGTAACACATCATCCTTAAAATATTAAAGAAAACCTTTTAAATGGTTGAGATGTATTTTCTCTGCTTACACAAATATAGTCATCTGTGGGGTTATAAGTCATTTTGCAACTTGTCCTGTATAGAACTGCAGTTAGAAACTGATGAATATGAATAGGTTTTTTGCAGACAAATTCACTAAACAAAATGACAAATTCTTTTGACTGTACTCAAGCAATCTCTATTTCAGTTTTGAATACATGGCAAATGTACAGCAATATGAAATTATATAATGAAGTTTGCACATAGAACACTACCGTGGTTTAGGCCCAGCCAGCAACTTAAACACCACAAAGCTGCTCGTTCACTCCTCCCCGTGAAGTGGGATGAGGAGGACAATTGGGGAAAAAAGGTAAAACTTGTGGGTTGAGATAAGAACAGTTTAATAACTAAGCTAAAATGAAATATAAAAACTAATAATAATAATAATGGATATAACAAGAAAAGATAAATAAAACTAGAGAAAAAAAAACAAGTGAGGTACAATGCAATGGCTCACCACCCTCTGACTGAAGCCTGAGCAGTAATCCACCCCCCAGACAACTCCCCCCCAGTTTATATACTGGGCGTGACGTTCTGTGGAATGGAATAGCCCTTTGGCCAGTTCAGGTCAGCTGTCCTGGCTGTGCTCCCTCCCAGCTTCTTGTGTATCTGCTCACTGGCAGAGCACGGGAAACTGAAAAATCCTTAATTTAGGATAAGCATTACTTAGCAACAACTAAACCACCAGTGTGTTATCAGCATTATTCCCACACTAAATCACACACTGTACCAGCTACCAAAAGAAAATTAACTCTATCCCAGCTGAAACCAGGACAAACACTTACAATTATTCTCTAATGTGTCTATTTTCTTGAGTGACATTGTTCAGTACATGAAAAAATGTGGAAGAAATGACTGCTTATTATTCCTGATAAATGCTTTAAAAATCATCTTAACCTTCTAGTATCTTTCCTGCTTGTTTCTCCAGTAAGAAAAATATTTTAAGATTTAACAACACAAGGAAACTTTCAGCAATTTCTAAAGATGTTAATTCTCTCAAGATTTGTTTTATAGCAATTTATAACTATTAACACACTTGTGACTTATAATACAGTTTTCAGTATCTACAAACACAACATAATAAAAATCTTATTGATTTTTGTTATTAATCAGAGAGGTCCAAAACAATTTATAAAGCAATTTGTCTTAAAGGCAGCATCGTGATTGGGTAACTTATCTACGCAGGGTAACGCATCACCTCAGCAGAAATTCACTGATTGCTACATAGACCCACTTTAAGAGCAGAACAGGGTACCAAGATTAAAATCTCTACGTTTTGCAAAAATAAAACTGACAATTCTTTGGAAGTTAACCAAATTGTAAACAACCTGTATAGAACCAGGATACTCTTTTAAAATTATTGCTTTAAATATTGCATTCTTCTTTAAAAACAACTAATCAAGAAGATAAAAGGTGCCAAAAAAAATATATTCAGCATATTACACATATTCAAAATACAGATGCTGTATCTTTCATGTCACTTATGCACTGGTCTGAGAGCATATTGAGATAAATTACATCTATTTCAAGACTAATTTGGAAAAAACTGAGCTGCACAATACATAAATTGAGAAAATTATCTAAAATGAAAATTAGGTCCAGCAAGCCTTCAAATAAAAACCGTGTTCTTGTTTGAAAGTCTGGATGATCTGTAGCTTCCTCTGTGTGTGTGAAGGCAGTGTGGGGGAAACACTGAATAAGTCCAGCAATTCCCAGCTGGAATGCAGCTCTTTCAAAACAGGAAAAGAGGAGAAGGATATCACTGTGTATAGATCACTGTTCGTATTATTAGGTGGTTCTATGGCTAGCGCTCAGAGTCACATATCAAGGTAATTCTACTGCAGTATCCAGCACATCTCATTCTTATAGGTTTCCATAGTGGCAATTTCTATGCTACTTCTGCAAGTGATAGTGGGTACCTGCAGTTGATATGCATGAGGCACCAGTACCCAACCAAGTTGCAGGGCAGCTAGTCCAGAACTACACAAGTTATTTGGTAAGGACTGCAATAACAATAATCTTCTAAGTTTAGCAATATTCATTTAACAGCTATACCAGATATTATAGATTACCCATATATCAGAATTAGTATAGAACAGATTATCTTCAAGCTGTTATTGCATGATCATGATTATGGGAGTCCATTGAAACTTACTCAAACTCACACCTTTACTAGCTGATGGAGGTATAGGGAAATGGGATGCAAAACTCTGGATGCATGAACCCTATTGCAAAATTCAAAATACCCTAAATTTTTCTTAGAATTTTAACTATACCCTGGGAAGAAGTTGTAAGCCTTATGCAATTCACACATATCATTCTGTCTTCCTTGGAGCCCAGAAATGACAATGCAATTTTGAAAATTACATGCATTAAGCCTGTCTGGTTTAGTAGTCTGCAGGGAGTTGTTAGCAGTCAGTCTGGGCTCAAGACAGCTGAATACTAGTTCTCATTTTATAAACTCAACTCAATTTCTATGGAGTTTTTCCAAGGCTAGCTCAACCACTCTCTTCCCTGTAGTCCAAAGAACACCTTTTGTCAGCTCTCACTCCTTACAGAAAGAGTATGTCCTCAAGAAGACTCATGACATCTAAATGTGTGTGTGTGTGTACACACATAAATTTTGATGTGTCTCCAGACCACTGACAGGTTTTCACTTGTAAATATGTATTGCAAGTAAATATGGGATATTAGTAAATGAAATATTTGTAAGAATTGCTAGGATTATGGAGCCCACATCTGCTTTAAACTATCACAAATCATTTGTAGTGTCAGTAGTTTGGTTTGTTCCTAGGTTTTAATTCAGAGCCTTTTTCTGGCTCAGCTTAGTACACGAAGCAGACTTGCATGCCAAAGCTGTGATTAACTTTATAGATGCAGTGGAATTATGGAAATGCATCATGCAAAAGTGCGTACTTGCCAAAATTATTCCATGACCTTGTGCTTAAGCTGAGTTTTAAATAATTCAGTGATGTATTGAATGAATAAATTTGTGCTGCTTGTTACTCTAAACAGTCATGCTTTCACTTTCCTTGCCATTTTTAATAAAGCCTCACTTTCTAATATTCATGAAATATTGCATTTCAATTAAATTACATACGTATTGAGAAAATAGTTTGCCCTAAGCTGTTTAGTGTTGACACCAACTGTCATTTGCCTTTTCTTTTTGTATAATAACCATGGAGGTTTTGTGTACAGGCAATATAAAGCACTGTCACACTTTAACAAGAAACTTTTTTGATCATGTATAGCACAAGAGAGAATAAACCTAAGCTATTTTGTTATTTTTAAAGGCTATTTATTTAGCTTAAATAGTGTATACTCAATCCAAACCTAAGTTTTCCATTGCCGCTTTCATGGAAAGAGCACGCGTAGCCTTCCAGTGTTTAGGTGCTCAGTAGAAACTGCAGAACTCAGGGCTTTGAGCTGGTTCAGTTTGAGCTGGACCTGTTTTTAAAATGCAAATATAACAGAAGAGCCACAATTTAAAAGGTTAGTATTTTAAACAGCATAAGGTAAAAGAGGATGCCAACATAAAATTATACCTGCATTGAAGCATCAAAATACTGTTTGATTTGTCATTATTTCATTGTAGGTAAAGGGATTAAAATTCTTGTGGCTCAGTGTATTTCCCTTTTAAAATGGGAATCCTATCACCTTCTTATAACAAATAATTTTCTCTTTTGAAATTAAAAGTAAATTTACCTCCTTATATAACTTTGTATAATAAACCAGTAACAATATTTTAGATCCAACTCTATCTATGTACTGATATGGTCCTCATTTTACCAAATTTCATTTCTCACCACTTGGCCAAAATGAACATCAGATTTTTAACAAGACTGGGAAGATCTCATGAAGTGCATATTGCATATCATCCTCTCTGCCTGATGCAGAAAAAGAAAATTGGTTACAGAGCTCAACCCGAGCCCGGTTCTCAAACTGAAGCTGTAAAGGTTTCTCTGCTTGATACGGAGACCTGAACCATAGCTACAGGGCAGCTGCAATGTGCTAGCTGTTGCAGATAGCAGGTACCACAGAAGTTTATTCCCAGAGTGCAAGTGAATAGATGTGAAGAAAAAGCAAATATGAAATCAATGTCCCATTAGCACATGCTCAAAAGGCCAGCAAACTCCTCACAGCTCTTCTTTCCTCATTCCTTGCTGTTTTCAAATAGCAGGGGGCGGGGGGGGAAAGTGTTTGCAAGCTTCACCTGCTAGATAAAGATTTTTCATTAATGTCTGTAAGCGAATGTGGATATAGTTACCATACCGCATCTCTAGCTATCTTATTAACTTTAAATTGGCCCTAACATAGTGATAATCTTCACCCACTAGTGAAGCAACCACCAGCACCATTTGTCATAATGTTTCCAGCAAATTACCCCAAACTGTTCTGGTTGCCTCAGTGTAGCTAAGAGGCTGCAAATGTTTGCCCTGAAGCATTTTATAATCAGTGTTAGGAAGACAGTAGCAGAATTACCACAAAGAGCTAGGCAAAAGAAGTACATTACAGCAGCAAAAGCTTTTGATTCCATACCTGAAGCTATTTTGCAATATATATAAGAAAGTTTTAAATAAACAATCTAAATATCATTCAGTTCTTATAATTTCAGGAAAGGAAGTTTTCTTCAGCAGAAGTTTTCAAACCACCAGTTCAGAAGTTTAAAGTGAGCCAGATCACGTGCCTTCTCATACAAATGTCTTCCATTTGATGCTTCTGGGAAAATGTGGGAGTTTACTCAGCACATAGTCTCTTGTTTAGGTGTCACTGACACAATTACTTTTGTGACGGATGAAAGAAAGGCTGCAGAAAAATGTCTAGCGTTTTCAACTCTAGCTCCACTTCAACTTCCTTTAAGTAAACAGGAACCTTTTAGCTGACTTTAGCAAGTAGAAGTGCTCAAGAAGGAAAGAAAGAATTGACATGGTGACTGAGAATAATATAGTAACTCCACTATAGACTGGACTCATGTTGCTTCCTTCCACTGGTCCTTAATCAAAACGTAATTTTATAAACAATGCAATCTTAATATCAGCAATGTTCTCCGGAATAAGACAAAGGTATGGGTTTTTTTAAGCAGCCACTATTTAATTACAAATCAGTAGGATATATATCAATATTTAAAACCAAGACAATATAAAGAAGCATGTATCTAAGAGCATAATTAGATTAAAGCTGAAGGTCAACCAGGCCTTCAATTTTTGTTTTCTTTCTCTGAAATCATAAATTTGAAGGATTTTAGAATCTACCTTAGCCAAAATAGCAATTTAAGCCTAGACACTATATTTCCCATCTTGTATACTTTTGCTTTCAAATTTTTGTTAACTCTTAAATAATTCTTTATTACCCAAATTTAATAACTCATATTGTATACCGTGTATTTTTACACAAGAGATTAAAACCTTACAAGAATCATTGTGATCTCTAAAACTAATGGTCATTCAGGTTATTTTTAAAGTATGGTTAAAGATTTCTGGTTTTCAATACATGGTAGGTGTTTCAAAGCCAGTACATTGTCCTTTAGTTACTGATAGAAAAAAATAGTGAAAAAAAATCGAGACAGACCAAGAAAACATGTATTTAAGAATCTAACCTTAAAGACCAGATACTGGTGAATCACAGCATTAATACTTATGATTCAAGCACTGAGTCTAAGCTCACCCTTTTCTCTCACAGACTTACCTTCTTTCATTCTCTGCATACGTCACTGAGACTGCGAAATTAAGCCTGGCCTTGACATAAGTGTCTTTGTGTATATGATAATTTTTGTGTGCTGTAAATTCTTTTATGCAGGTACTCTGGAGCGTGCACCTTCCCTTCTCTTTGGCTACAGAATCAGTGTGCAAATGCAACCCCAGCATAACGCCCACAGCAGCTCCAGTCAGTCTTTTTTATGCTGTCCTCCGATTAAAATATCTGTCAAACTTTTAATACAGTTTTGCCTAGCGCACAGGCTGATGACACCTAAGTGCCGGGCTATGAAGATGTGAAACAAGAATGAGCACTAACAGTTATCTGGGCAGGTAGCCTTTTTTCATTTCCTACACTGTAACTCATGGCAATCTACTATGTTAGTGCTGTCCTCTGACTTTCACCACGCTACCCACTGTGATAGACAGTAAACTGTTTGTTCATCAAATTCCATTAAAGATACTGGGAGCTTGTGACATGTTATTCCATAAACTATGTAGGCCTAAACTTAATCTTAACTATTACATTGTGTAACGACTAACTGACTGCAAGTGCTTATCTAAGTTGAAATGCTGAAGCAAGGACTCCTATTGTGCAAAAGACTGAAAAGAGGGAGAAGGGAAGAAGGACAAAGGGGAGAAAGACAAAGGGGAGAAGGACAAAGGGGTAGTGTCTGTACTCTGTAAGATATAAACAAAAGCTTTGTGAGCCACTCTCAGGAAAGCAGGAAATACGAAGAGTTGGTGACGCGAGGAAGACCCGGATGGAGCGACCCCCTAGCTGCAAAGTGCGCAGACGCAGGGTACACCTCTCAGAGAGACCCGATACCGGAAGGCGGAGGATATAAAAAAGACGGACCCTCGGGAAGTGAGTGCGCGCCGTTGGTGGAGCAAGGACTCCCCGGCCACCCAGCGCTGTTTTGCTTGTTGCTGCTTGCTAAGTAAACAATTGAAATTTTGATTGGCTCTGACTCACATCAATTTGAGAAATCTACTTATAACACCCACAAGCTTTACAAAGTGTACAAAAAAAAGATATTTTTCCCCATGAAAAATGACAAAATAAATCTTTTTTTCTCTTCCTTTTTCAGAAGTCTGATGTAGGGTGGTGGGGCCAACAAGTCACCAAACAAGAGAGTCTCAGGCTCAGCTTCTATACTGCATGCCAAGTGAACTGAAGGGAGGAGGGAAATCTGAGGAGACTGGCAGCCGCACAAGCTGAACAAGATGGTGCCAATAGCCTCTACATGATTTCCAATTTAGATTTCCTGATTTCATCTGATTTGTTCCAGAATCTTAAAACAACTAGTTTTATTCTTGATGGTCCAAGGCTTTCACAGTAACTTGAAATGTTATTTCTTACCTCAGCAATGAAACTGTTTGCATTCTCCTTTTCTCTTACTTTCAGAAAAGCATAGAAAAAAAATCCATTTTCAATGACTTTACCACACCAATGAAAATTCACTATGAATTAAAAACGTAGTATACAGTTCCTGAACATGATAAACACTATTTACGTCAAAGGGAAACAAAGAAGAAAAATCCAGACCCTATAAAAACTCTTCCACCATATGAGACTAAGTTTCAGTATTTTATACAGAAACAGTTAAAAAGAGTGATCTTACTTTGAAAAATAGGCTGAACACAGTGCTAGAATAAGTTTTAAAATTATTTTTACAAGTATTTTGACAACATCAAAATATTGCCAGAAAATAATCTGTGTTTTGGTAGAAAATATACTTTAAATTTTAATGTTTCCATAAACAAAGCTTTTTCACTACCTACAACCATTCACCAAAGATACTTTGCTACCTTCAAAACCTCTGTAGTCATAAAACAGTGAGCAAGAGACAGATAGTACAGACATATGTAAGTCACATCTTTACCAAACCTCAGGACTAACTTGTCTTCACAGTTCTTTTCTGCATTCTTCCAATTTCCAGATATAAATAAAAATAAAGCAAGAAAATATGATATCAAAAATGAGATTGTTTAAGCAATTCCAAACATGTTAATGGGATTAATAATAATTTTGACTTCACAAACAAATCTTATTACTTATTCCAGTTTCTATTATTATTGGTTCTCCTCTGTTACAAAATCTCAAAAAAAAAAAAAAAAAATCTAGAGCCAAATACAAATATAAGACAATACAGCTTGTAACCACGCAGCCCTACAGTATTGTATCGCCGTAGCCAAAAACAGGCTATAAGCTTCGAACTGAATTTTCAAGGCCTCAGGACTGAGGGTTGTCAGATCTGTTCTGGCTGAACTTCTCTTGGCCTATTGCATCTTTGCTTTACTTGGTTGAGCTGTGACAGCAATTTCTCTAACTGTCCAGGTGGCAATGGCTAATTCATACAACTTGTGTTTATCGTATGGCACAACAGGATTACACAGATAGCAGTAACAAGCAATTATTCTGCATAGTGTGGGATACTTAAAGCTCTAACAAAATGAGGCAGTGCAGAGGAATACAAGGAAGCAGCCTTGGGACACAGGGACGCAGGACATGGCACAGAGAAGTGCAGGCATGGGAGATCCCACAGCTATAAACAACTCCCCACAGTAACTCAAAGACACGCAGACCTAGACCTGGATACATCAGGTTTTAGACACCACAAAGAGAATAAAGACATTGTATCTAACATAAGTACAAGGCAACATATATAGTACATTTGGATGTTATGTAGAGCAGTGGACCAAGAAAGAAAGAGGGAGGTATAAAAGCTTGTTAGCGAACATCAAAAAATTACCCTCAGTGGATCCTAAAGGAAGGAAGAACAATTCCTTGACGTGCACATCATATTCCTCATGGTGAAGGACTTTATGTGTTCCCAACTCACTGTCTACCAACATGAAACCTCCAACCTTATGGCCCAGAGGAGTTGGAGAAGGATGAGCATAGTACCAGGGAAAGGGGTAGAAACTAAGTAGCTGAAATATTTTCTACACAGATGTGTTCTTTCTCATCCACTTGTAACTGTTGCTGGACTAATTATGATTCTTGCATTAGACTATTAAGGCTTCAGTTAAAGTATTTTCAATAAATTCTTGGGTTTATGTGTTACATGTGTCCTGTGTTACATGTGTGTACAAGCTTCACGGAGAGAGGGGAAGAATTTGTATTACATAGACATTATTTCAGAGCTTTTTGTTTATATTTTTTTTTAACTTTCACAGTTAATATTGAGAGGTTCCATGAGCCTGCAAATGGTCTGACTTTACATTCTTATGGCTGTCACCTCTTGATTTTAACATTTCCTACAGCACTGGACTAAAAGGGGATACTTCTTAAGGGACACTGGAAGGATCTTTGCAATTTTCTTCTATTGATCACTACTGGAAATTTATGTATAGAGGTAAGACAATATAAAAGACCATTTTCTTTGATATTGGAGACTTCAAAAGGACTTTACTGATTAAACATCTCTGAGGCCAGAGAATGCCAAATGCTTCTGTAGCTCACTCTGACTTCACAGAGTTGCATTTTTATAATAGAACAAGCTCAGCATTTAACTTCCAAAAAGCCAAGCCAGGCATTTTTAAAGATCCGGGCTGTAGTAAAATAGAGGCTACTTTAGAGATGGAATAACCAATGTCATCAATTGTAATTGTAAAAATATCAGGGGGGGATAATCGAAACACAAATACAATGTTGTTCTTTGCATAAGTGCTCTCCAAAGTATGGCTCCACAGTTAGAAAAATCAGAAAAAGGGCTGAGTACATCAAGAAAGGTGGCAGCATTGCAGAAGTTAAATTCTGACATATATGTCATGATCATGTAGGATTTGTAGAACACATAAGCCTCAAGGTGATATTTCCTTGTAACTCAAGTCTGTGTAAGATGAATATTGTGGCATGGTGGCACTTGTTAAGTCAAGTTCAATATGTTTACTTTCATGATGCTCAAGAAAGACATTTGAAAAGACTTAGCATGGATCATAGGCATAAAAATATATATCAGTGCTTTCAATGTTAAAAAAATGCTTATTGAGTTTGATGATTTAAAGTCTTCAACATATATTCTCAGTATTTGTTCAATTTTATGTCTTAATTACTAACATGAGCATGGCTAGGACAAGCTACTACATAACTGATTCACATAAAATATGAAGTCATTAATAAAGCATGACAGAGAATGCAGCATCTTAGTGTTTGGAGAGGTACAAGTTCTACTGACATGTCACTTGTGTACTGGAGTCTCACAAAAATGATAGAAATGGTACCTGAGACTTCTCACATTCTATGTGTTATCACTGCCCAAGACATCCATAGCCTTTCATGCTTGAATACAACAGAAAGCCATTTGGCCTTGTCCTTTAATTAAGTATACATAAGAACAGTTTTACCTAAGCAGGCCAAAGGTCCATTGAATCCACTACTCAAGAACGGTCATTGGAAGAGCCTGACAGCAGAGCATGCGTATGGAGAAACGTCAGTGCATTTTCCCAGTCTCTAATGTCTCCAAATTCAAGATGTCTTCAACCAGAGGTTGAATTGTGTAAAAATAAAAATATATATTTAATGAAATAAATACACAAACTGAGACATGTTTCTATCTAAATATTCCTCAGATTTAATTTTATCAATGTGGTGTAAGTTAAAATAGCAAACCAAGAACACCTGCCAAAAGACGCAATTGTCTGATACCAAAGAAAAAAACATTTGGTTTTAATGTTTGTTTCTTCTCTGCATTTCAGTGAATTTTAATTTTCATTATGCAACACACACTGCAGAAGTTTTTTTCACTTGTAGAAGTGTAATACCCAGTTTAGCAAAGCACTTATAACACACATATCTAAGCATGTTCATATACTTGCTTAGATTGAATATTGAAGTTAACATGCTTAAATACATTCCTGAACCATGTCCATTCTAAAGTGTCTGGATGACAAAAACCTTCAACAAGATAATAACAAATCATACACTGCTGAAAGCTAAAAATGAATGGGCACAGTAATAATAAAAGTAAATAAACCTGAAAAATATGGGGGTTTTGCAGATAAGAGAAGAAAATGCAACACTATGAAGGTTTTGAAATTTTGAAGGACATTTCAAAGTAAAACACCTTTGATTTGATTATTTTAATTACATACCCAATTGTCTTTCATTATTTGATCCAGCCTCTTTCCTTCCTGTGTCTACACTGTTCATCTTTAAACAAAATAATGCAAAATGTTTGGCTTGTCAAGAAAGCCTTTTTTAAAACAATCCATGATAATCAGCTGTGTGAATTGTTATTATTTTTTAAATTTGATCCTACCTTTTTTAAAGTCAATGACATTATATTCAATTTATTCTAGGGGAGTGGGAGTGAGCCCTTGATTCATTAATTTGCATATAATCTGACAGAGATACATGCTTTTGAATATAAAGTAAAATACATCTGTTTCTCTTTGCAGTAACACAGGATAAAGGACTCCCAGGGCAAAGAACTGATGAATACGGTTAGTTTATCAAAAAATTAAATTACTATTGGGAACAAAAAAAATCTCACTCTTTTAAAGAGTGCAGTCTAGTAACATTTTCTTTATGAATTCTGACTTTGCATGTTGTGTAAACAAAGTTTCCTACAGTGATTATCAGTGTGATACAAAGAGCTTATGACCCATTTGCAGATATAAAAGCCTCTCATCTATTCTGTGGCCCAACAGAAAATAAAATTGTTTAGAAGTAATAACAATATAAACTCAATGTTCTCTTTTTAAAAACTTAAACTAGATCAGATAAAGTTTTAGTATTCCATTGTCTAAGTGCGTGATTAAAACCACAGAATCTAAAGAGTGGAATACCCATCATTATAAAGAGAATAACTCAAGTAACTACTTAGACAAGAGCCTATCTACCAGTGTGTGCATGAACCTGCAGAACCTGAAGTTAGCCTCTTCATAAACATTTGTCTCATTCACATCTAAAAAAACCCCACAAAAATTACATGCAAAACTAACAGTTCTTTATGACTTTTTGATAAGGCAAATGAGAAAGAAATGGAAGTGTATATATGTGTGTGTATGTGTGTGTAATTCATGTTTCAGAAAAAATTAACGCTTCAGAAAAAGTCACATAAATGGATGTTAGTTTTGCTTAACTTCAAAATAAAAATTACAACCAAGGATGCTGGAACATGAGAGCTACACAGATTAATACCTATTTTTCAAGAGCTGTCTGGTTCCATTTTCTAGTTTGGTATAATTAATTTAAAAAAAAGATCTCTATAATAGAAATCAGTAAAGAATTCCATAGCACCTTTTATTAGAACAAATTTAAGGACCAAATTTAAAACAAAACAAAACCAAAAAGAATTAAGAGAAGAAATGTTTCAATTTCATTTCTTTGTCTGGGATTTCATAAAAAGCAGTAAGCAAATAAGTGGTTTTAAAAATAGAATTTTAATGTAATATATTACGTGGGCAGCTGGAAATCTTATCAAGACAAAGCCATTCCTTTCCTCCTATTTGAAAATATTCTCTGCCTCTTAAATATCAAGAACATGTTCTGTCTTTTCAAAAAGCACTGGAGGATATCACACAGATGAGGCACTCACTGATATCCTGGACAAGCTCCACTGATTTTTCCAAATACTCTGTATTAGCTCTGAAGAGTCAAGGAAGGTCTCTATATCACTGTTATTTTTTCCAGTGTCCTCTGAGCAATATATATTATTTATCCATTGAAACATCACAATATAAGGAAGACAGAAATAACATGCATCTAAGAACAAAACACTGATCTCTAGTGTCTTATATACAATGTATTGAACTTTAAACCCAGCACTATAAGCTGTGTTGGTATTAAACAAGTACAAAAACAACCCCAAAAACATGTGTTACCTTGCCTAGTAACATTCTTACATAAGTTTATATTTTATCAATTATATTTCTATGCAGAAGTGTGGCATTTGCACCCCAAATGGTGCAGAGGTGAACGAACATAGTTCTGTCCTGGCTTCCAGCAAACCTGCTCTGTGAGCGTCCCTCCTGCATCTTTTCAGACCATGTCTCCTCACCACCTCCCCAACCCCCACTATTCTGCATCTATTTGAGGCTTTTAATCCTCACCTCTGAAAGACTCTGAAGCCTGTTTAACTTCATTTCTGTCCTGAATCCCTTCGTTTTCTTCTACTTCATCCTACCCAACCAACTCTCTTAAACCACTTTGGATCCTCTTCCCATTCTTGTCTTTGTGCCTAGCATGTGTATACATAAATGTATATATATACACTATATGACTATATATATACACTATATATACACCTATACAGTATGTATGCATATAGAGACAAACAAATCTTCATAAATGATCAGTCTCCTGCAAAACCAATGCATTATGTTTGAACATTATTGATAGATTTATAGGTATGCTCTTGGATAGAGTGTCTGTCTCCCCCCTTTCTGTGTAGAAATCAAAATTCCAGTAACATCCAACAGATAATTATATACTGAATTTAAAAGTAATCAACCCAATATGCCCTAGAAATTACTCATGAAAAGGATTATTCATGTATTGCCCTAACACTTGTCACTCAGCCAGAAGTGATTCCTGACTTAACTTATTGATTTGCTACCCTGAAATTTAATTTTTTTAAAAAGCCATTTGCAATATATTCCATAGCACCAGCCATAGAAGCTAGAACATTTGAACTTTAATCAGCAGTTAGTTCACCTCTGCTCTTCTGTCATTCTATCATTCACAGATATATGAAGATGAGGACATTTTTTCACAAGCCCTTGAGGAGAGCATGGCTGTGATTTTTAGAGTTTGCTCCACAGAGCAGAGCAGCTTTTAACTGAATGAAACATCACATACATGTGAGGATATCTCAGGCATCAAGGCAAAGTTTCAGTAATACATCCAATAACAGTTCAAGAAATTATCAATAAAACACATGGAAAATCTGGAGCACAAGCTTGTGTTCCACATGAGTCTGCATGTGGTAAAATAATTTTGTAAAGAGAAATCTACTTCTATATAGGACTAAGTATTTACCTTGAACTACGACCCCGGGGGTCTAGACAGACTGATGACTATATTGAACAATAATAAATTCTAACTAAATCCAGGATACTGCTGCTGTTAGTAATTAACTAGGTAATGAAATAAATTAATGACTTAGTGTTTAAACTTTGCTTTTCATTTTAGGTTTCTAATAGCCAAACTTGCAATCTTCAGACCAACACATACTTGAAGTTTAATTCTCCCCACTCCATATGGAAAGCCTAGATATGTAACTTTGGGCTTTGACAAAATTTTAAAACACATATTATCTGTAACATTCTCCCCCAAGCTCTGGTCTCCCACTCATCAAAACAGTATGTCTGGTTGTGGAGTGCTGTGGTTGTTTCTATGTATACCCTGAGTTTCTACCCATGGAAACACAGTATAACAGAATGAAGAAAGGTATCACACCAAATCATGGAGTAAGGATCAAGACCCACAGTGAAGAGAGAAGTCTGGCATACTTCAGCTTAGAGTGCAGCTTAGTCGAGGTTACTTCTGAAGATGTTAGCACAAATCTCAGAGATAGTAAAGACATGGCACCCTGCATGTCAGCTCTGGCTAATTACTGCAGTGGGAATGGACATTTTGGGAGCAAGGGAGACAGCTGAGAAAACTTCCTTTAATGACTTACCTTTGTCTGTGCTTGCCCGATCTTTCAGATCGTAAGCTAGGGTTGGCAAACATGATTTTAGCTTGTCACCAAGCTTGAATCTGAAAGCTGGTTTAGCAGAGTGTGTTAGCCATTTTTCTCAGAGCAAGGAAAACTTACAAGAACTTACATGCTTTGGAATGATCTCACTCTGGTCATAGATGAAGTGTTTCTGGATCACAGAGCTGTCTACAGTGGTAATACAGCTGCATTTACCAAATAAGGAACATATTCATCAGATTCATCTATGCTGTTAACAACTTTGAAAATAAACCTCTGATACTAATTTAAAGTATTTCTTTCCTATGAATATTTGCTCTGTGGAAATGCAGACTGACTATTATCCAATTGTAAATTCTGTTTCCTTTATCACAATATTAAAAGTACAGATCACAGTTATTCATATAAGAAATTTAATTTTCTTTATAATTTAAACCTAAATGATAACTTGTTTAACCTGGTAATAAAATTAATTTCCAGATTAACTACCACCTTTTTAGTCATTCTGAAGTAGGACAAAATCATAAATTAAAGGTATACTCATAAAATTATCCAACAGAATTATACTTCCTTAATACATCTTCACCTGTTCCCAGACACAGACTCCCAGGTGTTGTGGTTTGAACTCAGCTGGTAGCAAATCGCCACATAGCCAGTTGCTCACTCCCTTTCCCCCGCCCCGTGAAATAGAGGAGGAACAAAAAAAAAAAAAGAAAAAATTTGTAGGTGAAATAACAAAAATTTACTAGTAATGATAATAGTCCAAAATGGGTAAAATGCAGTAGTGGCTCACCAAACGGCGACCGGTAGAGAGCCTGTCCCCAGCAGTGATCTTGACCACACCAGAGAAACCCACCCAGCCCATCTGGAAACCCAAAACAAAACAAACAATGTGGGTGAGAGAGCATGGCCCATCTATATGCTGAGCTTTGACGTCACATGACATGGAATGCTCCAATGGTCAATCAGGACCCAGTCCTTCAGCTGTGCTCCCTCTCAGCCTATGGAAAGTTAACTCTATCGTGGCCAAAAGCAGGACCGTCTCCACCCCTTATTCCATACCATTGACGTCATGCTCAGGTTCCAAATACATTCTAAGGAATCACCACCCCTTTTCCCGGGTTTCACAGATATCATTCCCTCAGTGTATCGGTCATCCTTCCAAAATGTCTACTGAGTTCATTTAGCCCATAACTTCGGGTTCCATCTGTCATGGTAGTCTTTAAGGCTGGAGGAATGAGGTGGAGTCGGCTCAGTCGGTGGAGCAGAAGGCTTTGGATGTGGCAGAAGGATGTTGTGAGGCACCAGTTGCCATAACAGTGTTATTTGACAGCTTGATTCATTGGATATTTTCACCCAAAATCAAATTTCCTTGAGACATGCATCGGACTTCTCTGTCCTTGTGCATTACCCACCAAGTGCACTCAGGTCCTTGGGCAAAAGTAATCCCACGCATGGGTTTACTTTTACCCGATGCAGGAGTAACCCAGACAGTCTTCCCCAGCATATTTTTCATGTGCACTATGGGGGCTTTATCCCCATCTACAGTATGTAAGAAGTTTGACTGAGCAGGGCCGGATCCTGCTTGGCAGATCCTCTGGTATTGACTAACCAGGTGGCTTTTGTTAAAGGCACATCCCTGTGTTTGAAAGTTCCACCACCCATTGCTCTCAGTGCAGTTTTTAGCAACCCATTTTATCGCTCAATTTTTCCAGAGGCTGGTGCATGGTAGGGAATGTGATATATCCACTCAATGCCATGTTCTTTGGCCCAGGCGTCTATGAGGTTGTTTCGGAAATGTGTCCCATTATCTGACTCAATCCTTTCTGGCATGCCATGCCGCCATAAGATTTTCTTCTCAAGGCCTAAAATGGTGTTCTGGGCAGTGGCATGGGACACGGCATAAGTTTCCAACCAACCGGTGGCTGCTTCAACCATTATAAGCACATAGTGTTTGCTATGCTGAGTTTGTGGGAGCATGATATAATCAATCTGCCAGGCCTCCCCATATTTATATTTTGACCATCATCCTCCATACCAAATGGGCTTTAACCGTTTGGCTTGATTGATTGTAGCACGTGTCTCACATTCATGGATTACCTGTGCAATAGCATCCATGGTTAAGTCCACCCCTCAGTCATGACCCCATCTATATGTTCCATCTCTTCCCTGATGGCCTGAGGAGTCATGGGCCCAGTGAGTCATAAATTGTTCACCCTTATGTTGCCAGTCCAGATCTACTTGATCCACCTTAATCTTAGCAGCCTGATCCGCCTGTTGGTTGTTCTGATGTTCTTCAGGATTCTGCACTTGTGCAGGAGTGAAGTTCCAATACACTGGAGATGCCCATTGTTCTAGGTACTTGCCCATACTACTCCACACCCCCAGCCACTCATAATTCTCCAATCTTGGGGTAGGTTTCCAGGTGATACTCTTAAATAGTTGCTTAACCCTGAACAAAACCTGAATCACACGCAGGAACACACTAGCTCCTATAAGCAAGATGACCATGTTAATATCAGCATTCCAAAGGTATCTGAAATTCCTGAATTCCTCAAACACAATTGTAAATAGCCCCAGGGCCAATGACAGCACCCTGTCATACATAAGCGTCACATAGTACAGCAAAAACAACATCTTAACCCAATTCTCAGGGACTGTGAGCAACAGCATGGGAAATACCTAATGCAAATTAGGTGATAAAATCTTAAAGAGCCAAGAAATCAACATTATTACCTGCTCTGCCATTATCTCAAACTTCATGCCCCTCGTTGGGTGCCAAAAACTGTTGTGGTTGGAACTCAGCTGGTAGCAAATCGCCACATGGCCAGTTGTTTACTCCCCCCCACCCTGGTGAAATAGGGGAAGGACAAAAAAAAAAAAAGAAAAAATTCATAGGTTAAATAACAAAAATTTACTAGCAAAACCAACCGTAATGATAGTAGTCCAAAATGGGTAAAATGCAGTAGTGGCTCACCGAACGGCGACCGGTAGAGAGCCTGTCCCCAGCAGCGATCTTGACCACACCAGAGAAACCTGCCCAGCCCATCCGGAAACCCAGAACAAAACAAACAATGTGGGTGAGAGAGCACGGCCCACCTATATGCTGAGCTTTGACGTCACATGACATGGAATGCTCCAATGGTCAGTCAGGACCCAGTCCTTCAGCTGTGCTCCCTCTCAGCCTATGGAAAGCTAACTCTATCGTGGCCAAAAGCAGAACACCAGGTCAGGTTTATATCACTACATACTTAGTTTCCACAGTAATTTTATTCCGTAAGTGCCAGATGTGAAAATCTCTTCAGTTCCTACCTGATGACTGACAGACATTCTAAAACTGAGTCGATCCATTAACAACGTACAATGATCTATGAAATGGGTTTCTGGTGTATATATTCAAAACAATGAACAAGAAACAATGTAATTTAACATTGTTAACAAGTTAACATTACCACGCTTGAGAAAGACGTGCAAATACTACTAATTCAGCTAGTATCTGAATCTAGGTTTTGTATTATCCATATCCTTAGTCTGGTCCATAGTTGTCCTGATTCTGGATTTCATAGCTTGCCACTAGTCAGAGCCAGTGCAGGGACAGCAATGCAGGGTAAAGACATGATTGCCATGAGCAGCCACTGGAGAAATTGTTCCTTGATGCCTCTCAAGTCCCGGTTACTTCCCACCCAAGCATGTGGTCAACTGCAAATTCCCACAAAAAACAATTAGCAGTTTTCTGTGGACTTCCTTGGAGTCAAATTGAACCAAGATAAACTTCAATCGCCAGCTACAATCCTAGCCCTGATAGCAATAGGTCATTAAGCTTAGAGGTTAAAGCCCAGCACTTTAACATCTAATGCATGCATAACATAGGCACAAGCCAAAGAGATTTGAATAAAGTTGCATCACCCATCTTTTTATGTCTTGAAACGTTTTTGAAAAGCAAACAAAAAGAGCCTGGAGATAGAAACAAGAATGCCATGGGAGCCTGATTTTTAAGCTGCATTTTTACATAGCTAAACTCATAAAATAATACAATGGGATCCTGCATTTACTTTTTTTGTTTGCGTTTTTTTTTTGGTTTTGGGGGTTTTTTTAACCACAGTAGATAAGCATGTAAGTGGATTTCCACACACAAAGTATATGTTTCCTGATTAGGACACTTGTACATATTCTGGAGGGCTGGCGGGCAAGGATGGAAACTGAGGGAAGGGAAGAATTTCTGATGTAGCCTAACATGAAATCATTTACCACTTACTTCAAATATGTAACTTACTCGAAGAAAATGAACAGTGTTTCATTATTCCTAATGACAAATTATTCTGTAACACTGAAAGAAAAATGTAAAAGCGCAGGTAGGTAATTATTCCTTAAAAGCAATCCAAACTCACATTTATAAATCGCAGCATTAATACACTTATAGTGTATTTGCTATAAGTGAAAAAAGCATGATGATCTAGGGCGAATGTTTTTTGCACATGTGGTTACAGAGCCAGCAAGCAGAAATTTTCAGAGCACGATTTCTTATTTAGAATTGCATAGCTATCCATTTCTTATTAGATCTAAATGATTTCAATTGTCTTTTGAATTTCTGCAACCAAGTGCCACTTCAAGGATATTAAACTCCATTGTGGCAGTGAAGATTTAAAACTTAACATGGTTTCCAATGCATACTTTAGGAAGTTGACTTGTTTCCAGATATTTACATTTTTTATCTAACTACTGTCATATAACAGGTTAAAAAAAAATGTATATAATACATATAATATAAAAGAATTTTTTCATATCAGTGTTTTATCTCCCTGCTTTTTAAATCAAACCAACTTTGGTATTTAAATCTATTATAGCAAACAAGTAAGGTTGGGTACATAACTTACTATAGCCCAGAAAACCCTTTAGCTAAGTAGCATGTTTTCATTTATGTTATTTTCATAATATCTGTATTTTGGCAGACGCATCGATTTCAAAGGTGATAGTTTCACAGCTAAGAAAAGCAAATTGCAGAAATTTCAAGTATGTGTAACAGAGCTGAGGGAACACACCACCAGCAATCTAAAACATTTCAAAAGTTAGTATGTCATTTTGAATTCTAGCCCTGAAAGATCTTACAAATGTGTTAAAGACAACAATGCTAGAAAAATACACTTCTGTCAAGATTTTTCCCCCTGTAACTTATTTTTCCTTCTCAAAGAAATGCAGGCAATGAAACTGTTGTGTACTTAAGAGCCAGTGATGAAGTAGAAGGCTGACCAAGCTTATCAAACTGAGAGTTTTCATTTATCTCATCATTGCTAGATAATAATTTTTACAAACATTTAGAAAATATGTTGTTTCTAATAAAATTGTATTTACAATTGACAAGAAGCACAATTCTTGTGTGAACTTTGAGTATTTTCAATATCAATGCTTTAAAAACCAGCCCTATGACCTTTCAGCACTTAAAGCAGAAAGGTTAGCAAGCAGCGTAAAACAGTTTATAATAGAGCTTCTACCTGAACGACAAGGCAGATTTTGGAAAAAGAGTGTGGATTCCATACCCTTAAGAAGACTAAAGGACAGCAATTGGTTTTTATGTGCATTGCACGTGAAGTGACATAGTTGGAGCCACTGCATTTGCAGGGAGTAAACGACCACTGCAGAGAAACTAAACAGGCTTTCATATATATTCATATACCTGTAGGGACATAAAATTCTAAAATTACCCAACAAAGTGACTGAGGATGTCTCTGGAAATATCTATCTATTTTGCCTGCATGCTTATCCAACCAAGAACAAGGGAGTTGTGAATCAGAAGCTATGAAGCTGCAGTTATTTTGAGAAGGGTGTTAACTATGGCCTCTGCAGTACATTCGACTTGTGTGCAGCAGCTTTGTATGAGCTCCTGGCTCCTATAATCTTGCAAATACCTGGGTCACATACTATGTGAGTCAAGCAGACCTGCCAAAACTAGAATGAGCTTGTTTAATCACACCCTACTCCATGGATCTTCCACTGCTCTAAGCAATATGAAGAAAGAGAGGACTGTAGGCAACACAAACTTCTATTTATATTACCTGAGTTGTAGAATTAGCCGTAAAACATTTAGCTTGGCCTAAGATCTGCATCCCAAGTAGGTTAAGAAGAAACAAAGACATAGGAAAATGATAAGAAAATATGCAGTCCTATAAAGGAAAGGACAACAGAGAGTTTATTTAAAATAAATAACCCGATTATACATACACTCCAAGTTATAGCTATGTACTGCCATGGATCTGTTTGGCAGGAAATGTAGAGAGACCAAACAAAATTTCAGATGAAAGTTCCAAATGCAAATGAGCAACAATAAGTAGTTGCACTAGGTACTTCCACCAAGGATGAGGTAAGTAATATTTTTGAATAATTTATCAGTGTAACAAGAGTCAGTTTGAAATAAAACCCAGTACGTTTCATTAAATGGCAGCAGCAGCTAATTGATGAATTGTTCCTGCTATAATTATTTTATTTTGGGGGATAACAAAATAAATACAGAATCCTAAATCTTGACTAATGTTATTTTTATTAGGTGAGAAACAGTGTAAATTGAGAACTTGTAAGGGGCCACATGCCCCTTACATCGAGTAACTGAACACTATCTTCCATTATAGGTCCTGAGAAAGGAATTACTTAAATCAGTTCTTCTATTTAATATGAAAATTCTGGTCAAATAATTTAGCATGTAAGGAAAATGTGATTCTGACATGAAAAATTTGTTGAATAAAAGTGTTGTTTTATTATACAGTTATGCATGAAGTGCTATATATAAGTCATACCAAATCTTTCACTGAAGCCATATGTAGAAAAACATTTTAGCATACAGTTGTGATAGGTGTAATTACTTTAGTGCCCTGAAGACATGAAGGTGCATAGCTGTCACAAGTGATATTTGTTAATGATAATTACTTCAAAACTACAATGAGCTTTTAATGGGTTTTTTTGTTGTTGGTTGTAGAGAAGTAGTATAGCTGCAGGAGAAAAAACATGATTCTTCAGCACAACTGAGAAGTTTTGATAACATCAAAATAACCACACACAGAAATCCACTGAAGGAAATAAGACATAAGACAGCTGCCATTACTACAGTATAACCAAGGGCATCTTTTTTGCAGACTCTTGGTGTAAGATCATAGAGTATTTTTTGGATTTCATGCTAACATTCAGGTCCACTAATTGGATCACAAATCTTTGTTCTTTCTAATAGAGACACATTTCAAACAAATGTCTATATGAGACAACTAAAAAGAAAAACTCAAGTCATTGTCCTCAGAGTCAATATTCAGTGTAGAACAGTACTTAACCAATAATTTAAAGCATGTATTTTATTTGACACTGCCTGTCACTGGATATGGGAACGTTAAGTCTGAAATTGATTTTTTTGTTGATATATACACTCTGCAAATGTTAGGTATATATTTAAACTCGGTACAATCTATTAACTATTTCCATTCAGCATTTATGCATATTGAGTAAGAATACCTGCCCAAAATCAGAGGTGTTGACTTTACCTTAACCTCAAATTCAAGAACAACTTTGACTATTTAGCCAAGGAAGAAGAATTGTTTGTTGTGTTTGTGAATTATTACAGTGAGGTATAGAATTTCCTAGCCTGCTAACAATAAGGTCTGCCAATTAAATTGTGTATAATTGCTAAAATGTATCTCTGAGTAACGTCCCTTTTAAAATCATCACAGTGCTCTCTCAATGTATTAGCAGAGATGACAAGTGTGCTCATAAAGGACTTATGTCTTACATGGCAATATCTGTGTTAGGTCAAATACAGTAACATGCAGAAAAATCCTCCTCAACAGTGCCACAAACTGTGAAAGGAAAATGTGATAGAAGATATTCAGTACCATCTCCACTGGATCAATTTCTAGGTCAGTTGTTTGTCCTTTAAAAATGTCAAAGCAAGACAAATGTTCACAACTATAGTCCTTTTTCAAAATATGCTACATTTGAAACCTAAAATATGCCTTATTGCAGCTTGTGAGATTAGTTTGAAGAATGAGTTTGTCCAGTGTGAGGAGAGATATGTAAAATAATACAGAGTCCCCACGTACTGTGGCTCTGACACACATGTCATATACTGCAGCAGAAAGATCACTGGTGATCTCACATTTTCAGGGCAAAGGATTTAGAGAATGGGTCACTGATACTTGCTTCTTTAAATTGTGCTTCTGCATTCATTCTGTATACTACTGCAGAGCTTTTATCCATTTAAGGAAGTAACTCTGAGATCACTTGCAAAATAGGTAATTTGAACTTTATTAATTTTTTGGAGGAATTTCCTTCACTTGCACAGGAGCTGAATAGTTTAAGTCCTGAAACAATCTGGAACAAAACATGGAAGTTTCTCATTAAGGCAGAAGAGCATTTTCTTTTGCCCATGCTAAGTACTCCATGAAGTTAAACTCTAAAGAAGGCAGGTTCTGCTTTGAAAAACCTGAACACAAAGTTCTGAAGTATGAATACAATTTGAGTGAGGTAATTCAAGCCAGGTGCTACACAGTGACAGTCTTCTAGTCATGATATTAGAAAATATCTAGTCCTGTAAGGATTAATGAGACCCTTGAGAATTAACAGGTCTTTCCATGTAGTATTAAACAACCTTACTCTCACAGATGCTGAACGTCCTATTGACCTAACAAAAATGCTTAGCTTCTTTCAGTATTTCACATTATTCATGTTAACTGCCTTCATACTGAGGGATACAGCACATTTAATAAATACATTGTATTCAAAGCCACTTTTTTCAGCATTCAGCTTTACCGTTCCATGAGGATCATCCCAACACATAGTACCACAAAGTACATACAAAACTGACTTTAACCCACTTTTTATGAAATAATATCTCCACGTAGCAACAAAACCTCAACATTCAACTTGAGAAAGGATTTCACAAAGAAAAAGTACACTGCATAGCAGGGTAGGCCAAGTGACACAAAAGACACCTTTTAATCTCTCCAAACACTTCTGTACCAAGACAAATGCAGACAAAGCCAGCCGTTAGGATTGCTATTGTTGGACAGAAAGAGGACAAAAATAAGCATTGTTTTACTTTACATTACTTTTTCCATTAAGCAATCCATTAAGCATTGACTTAAATACTGAATTTATAACACAAAAATGGTGCATATTGATTCAGAGAAATAAAATATCAAGCATCAAATTTTGCTTGTGACAGAGACAGCTTACAGTAACTCCAACTATGTTTAAGCACAGTGTAACATGTGGATCCTGAAACTGATAAGCTCCTCCACCCCAAACATGAAAGACATCAAGTAGGATGATGAGTAAACGATGAAATGATATTGTAACGTGAGGTTACTGTGCTATAGGACATTATAAACAACACAAGGATACTTGCCAATATAATAACTTCCATTATGTAGCAAATACTTTACATATTTAATCAAAGTTAGGAAGCAGTATTAGCTTTGTATATTTAAAAAACCCCAATAAACAAACAAACTTTATCTTTGCTATTCAAGTGGGAAAAGCAGCAAAACACAAACATTCTGATCAGTTTTTAAAATGAGCATGTTCTGAAAAAGTGTTAAATTGAAAGCTTGAAATTTTTATAAACAAAACAGAGCTAGAAACCTCCTGTTGTCACTTTTGACTTCTGATAATAAACTGGATATCACCAACGCCAAAGTTGGCAGAACAATAGATCCTAACAAGAACTGTGAAAAGGTCAAAACTGACCCATCTGTCTTAACACAGAATGAAAAGGATATGTGATGAAAGCTGTTAACACCTACACACAGGAGTCTTAGTATCTTCTATACATTGAAAGAAAAGAATAAATAAAATTATATTATAACTGTCAGTTTAAGAGGAGTTCTATGAATATCCTTTACTGCAGTTTTTCATCGGCTTTTTGGTTAGCATCTGAATTTGAATGAAAAGTGCATTCCACTTCTCCAAATCCTAGCTGTTTCAGAAACTGGGCTGGATATTTCATGCAGAACTGAACAGTTTTTGAATAATGCATTGCTAATAACTAGAACAAGTTACTTTCAAAAAAAAGCAATTAATAAATGGTGCATCCAAGATTCTCTATTAAAAGAAAAACTTAAAGCCTCACTGAACTCTATGAATTTGCCAGCCATTTTAGCAGTCACATGGAATACTTAGTATTTTCATACTTTCACTACATTATCCCATTCCCTATATCCTGCTTCAGTATAGTGTCATCCACTAATGTGCTCAAAGAAAAAAAACAGTCACCTCTGTAAACAAACATGCACTAAACATGCATCAGCTGGAGGAGGTATAAACCTCTGGATCTGAACATGAGATCCTATCTTTTTAGTGCCATTCTGCAAATCTGGACTTTTCAGGATGGCATTTGGGCAAAATGTTCTTGTGGAAGAGGGTGCAGTGGCAGCTGTGGATATAGGCAGGGTCAGACTTAGGGGGTACAGAAAGAGAACTAGACAGCTCTCTCATAAGCCTCTCCCAGAAACCTCAGGGGAATGCTTATGATCATAAACTCTCATCCAAAGGAGAGCAGAAGAAACATACTGCTCTTACTCTGTCCTGGCATCAGGAAACATACTAGATCTCAGTGTCATCCCTCTTTCTCCCTGCCAGACTACCCACAGAAGCTTCTCCTTCCCCACCTCCAAGCATAACTGTGATATGCTGCAGATGAAGTCAAAACCACTTGTTTTGTCTTAGGGATGGCAAGAAACAAACTTATCTATTGCTTTCTGCCGTTCAGGCCCCTAGTATTGTCACCAATATGCTGCCATGTGAAAACTTTTGCCTACTATCAGTTAACTAATAGCAGCTTTTCTTTTTGCATTATAAGATTCTTTGGAATATAGGACAGATATCATTAAAATTATTCTAGATCCTCTTCATAGTTGCTTTTTAGAACTTAAAACTGGGGGCCCAAGTATGGTTGGCTATATTAAAAATGAACTAAATCTATTTTAATCCATCGATTAATTCATCTTTGTTATTATTATATCCCGTTTTTCACATATTTTGGCATCACCGTTAATTTATTCAATATAGAACTACTTTGCAGCATGCAGATGTACTTTGTATCACAGGAATGTGTTAATTAACAAAAACATTTATGAAAAGTTTAACATATCTTTCTTTTTTAAATTTTTGACATTTCACTGAAATTGAAATACATGGCTAAGGATAGCATATTGCATAAGATACATATGCACGTAACATAAGATAGCATGTTGCGGTAAAGAGCGCAGAGTATTATCACACCCCTTTCTTCAGCCCCTTTCTGCTTCTCACAGCACCCTACCAACAAAAAATATTTTTCAAGCAGTATGGTGTAAAAAATAATTGCTTAGTTACAAAATTGCAGTTTATTTGAAGTTCATATTTATTGTAATATTCATTTAAACACATTTAATTTTCCTAGATAACTCCCATTACTACTTTCTATAATACTGGGTGTAGATAACAAGGTTTGTACAGCTTTATGCCCAAAGATCATGAACTGCTATATTTATAGCTATTTAAATACGTTACAGTTATTTAAGTATGTAAATATGTTTTTGAAAACTGCACTTTTTTACATTCTGATAACTGACATTACTGTCAAATCTGCAAGCCTTCCTACATTAGCACATACATCTACAGTACTCATATCTACAGTTTTCTTCAATGCTTTACAAAGGATTCTTCTGGTTCAAGAATAGCCATGGAAAAAAATATTCTTCCAGATTAAGGTTTGTTAGAGTAATTTTGTTAGGGCCTCTGGATTAATCTCTATTAAATTCTATTAGACCTTTTCCTAAGGGTAATGTTTTCATATAATGAAATCCTGTAAACACAAGGTCAGGCAGTGAACCATGGCTAAGCTGCACAAAATTAAATTCAGGAAAGACTACATGCAAGGTTTTGCTTTTTGTTCATCTAATCCTTGGATAACTCGTGGTCAATGCTACAGAGGAAATACTTAACAGACTTGTGTCCTTACATGCTTGTGCAGCAAAGAAACTTCAAACGCATCTAGTCGGCCATGATGGGTCACTTGCCCCCTTTGACAAAGTTCCCTTTCAGCCTTCACATCCAGGCTTCTTCCAGGAAACCACAGGGCTAGGGTGTGGAAGGATTGCTGTTGATAGATCTCTTATCTTTCCTTGACAGTGGTGTAGAGAGCAGCTAAGTCTGAAAGGTCTGCCATTTTCACCTTGGCCTCAAAAATATCAGAACATACTAATTTCCAAAAGTAGAATATGCCAATCATGAATACAAAGTGGTTACTTACTATTTAAATATATTTTTTAAAACACCTAACACTAACTCTTGATGATCAATCACTGTAATGTCAGCAGTTACAACAGAAGAAATCATTACAAAATTAGTGTCTGAAGCTCTTTGTTTCCACTATCTTCATTAGTCTTAGAGAACGAAATTCTCCAAGTCTTAAGATAATGAAGCGTTTAATGTGTCAACATGGTTAAAATGTGCTATAAAAACTGGCATTTTCATAATGATGGTAGGAATCTTAGCTGGAAATAACCCTTTGGTTTTTAATCTCTCAGAGTAGGAGCAGTGATAGTCCTCAGAACTGCCCCTTTGAACCATACACCTAATCCAGGAAGGCAGCATGCTCTAATTCTGCTATATGAATAACATTTCAAAAACCAATGGAACAACTTCTGCACTTAGAATTCTTCATTTTAAAAGTGGCTCTCCTGGATGAATCAAGGAACTTGGCTATATTTCTCATATATGCCATACTTGGCAGAAGTGAAAAGGGCATTGTGAACTGGCAAAGAGAAGCATCAGATTTTTTTCTGCATTGTTCAATAGCTAATTAAAATAAGCATGACTGAATGAAATAGCCATGAGAACCTAAATGAAAAAATTCTTCTCAAAATTCAAAATGAAACGCTTTAGGACAGACTTTTCTCACATTTGTTAATTTCTTTCAACAAGTATTCAAGAGTCCCATGTTCTCTGATCTCTGTTACCATAAAAATGACCTCCATTTTGTTTCTTAAAAGTTTCTCTATTCATGGCATTATGTATAAAAGAATGAGAACTCATCTTCTGAACTGGGAAGAATATTTTGTCTATAAACAATACTTGGAATGATAAAACAAAATAATTATATATCTTTGCACAAAGCTTCTAAGTTTTATGTTTCCTGACTTTTCTAGTAGCGGGGGTGAGAGGAAGTCAGTGTTGTACAGTAAAGAACTTGGCAAAAGACACTTCAACCTCTCAAATAATTTATGTTGTTTTGAAAGGTAATATATACAATATCACTGAACAATTAATTACGTGCACTAGAAAGTAGGCACAAACAAAAGCATTTATGCATCAGAGGTTTTGGTATCTTTGTTTAGTTAACAGTTTTGAACTTCAGTGTGGTCTTAGGCAGTCCCTCTTACTCTGGCATAGAGAAATAACTGCCATGGGTCAACTAGGAAAAAGTTTATGTGGGGGAAAATGCATTTTGGGCATTAGTATTCAAATATAGATGAGACATCTCAGAGATCCCTGGTTAGACCTACAATCATAATTTTCTTACCTGCTCTTCCGAGAGAAGGGAGAAAATACATCAAACCACAGGTCCAATGATGTTTTCAGCAAAAGGTGAGAGCCATGTCAGGTGGCCTCTCACCAGGAAGGCTGTTCTGAATCAGTTTAAAATAGGAACATGGCATAGGATGATCCAATACTCCTCTTACACTTCTTGTGGTGCAACTGTAGATATGTTTGGGGGTGTTTTGCATCTAGAGAGAGAGAGAAATCGAGGTTCATGTGTCTGATCCAGGACCTTTGTTTACTATTAATTGAGCTTTTCTGAAAATGCCACATTATAAAGCATGTTTGGAGTGGAGTCTTCCTCCACTGGCAAGTAAAGGAAGTACATGGACAAAATCATACATCCTCTAGGAGACATATTTTGCAAGGTACTCGAGTTATCCAAAAAATATGGCTGCAAACTATTTAGAAGATATATTTTTGATAAAGCTAGCATGCTTTAGACTCTCTGGCCTGGTAAACTGGCTGAGTTTGAAGAGAAGCCTACTTTTTAGCAACAGATAAATAGTATGAGTATTTGGTCCACTGGGATGCATTGACTCCTTCGCAAACCGAAATTAGAATATTTTTAAGGGAATGAATCTCCTGAAACACTAACAGCCAAATCTGGAATCCAATTTCTGGAGCTGTGAGGGAATAAACTTCCCTTTGCTCCCACATCCAAGGAGCCTGAAACACTCATAGCAGAACTGAAGGAAATAAGTTATTCGTCGTAACTTTGCAGGAGACAGAATTTGACCATAGGGTTTTTTTTCCTAACAGACAGAATCAGCAGCAAAACAATAGTTAAAAAGTAAAAGTTATTGCCAAACAATTCCTTGACCAGTTAAAAAAAAACAAAAAACAACCTTCAGACTGGTTAAACCTCTTATCTTCCCACAGGTCTGAGACAGCAAGAATTAGTCCAACACTGCTAATTATCTTATATAATATTTCTTTTTCCACAGAGGAAATTGTGAGGTCAGTGCAAATAATTAAAATACATTTTAAACTGATTAAAATATGTATTTTATGCAACACCCACACAAGGAGAAACTTTACTTCAGTAGAAAAAGGGCAATTCAGCTGTAGGCTGTTTTTATGTGTGTAGTATGAGTTGGCAGTAGTCTTTGATCCATATCCTTCGGGCAAATTTGACATCTATTTCACCCAAGGCAGGCACAGATCTTTTGAAGGATATTTCTACATAATGAATGACTGACTGTTAGAAGTCATGTCATTGTCCTCCTCCGCCTCTTCAGATCCGATTTGCAGGCCAGGTGAATCTCATGACATATCTCCTAGTAAATCAAGCAGTGAGAAGAAATGCCTGAAATAGTCCCCATCATGCTGACACCATAAAATCTAGATGATGAGTGATTTTTGAGAATCTGAGGAGAAACTCAGCTTACCCTTACATTCATTTCAAAATAGGGCAGCAATCTTGAAGAAAATGTAATCTTTCAAATAGCACATCTAGATTCCATGAGGAAAAAATCCTCCACGACTCCTTTATATAAAATCTAGTTTTCCTTCTTAGCTCTCTTCTTACCTCTGCTTGTATTTGCTTGTTGTATTTCCCTTCAATAAAGCTCTTCTCTAATGCCATAGCAGTTTAGCTATGAAATATTTAGTTCTATAACCAATAATTAAAAACTAGTCTTCTTATTGTACATCTGAGTTTACTTCAAAGAAGACTGTGTGCTGTGTGATCTCTTTGTGTAAGGGGACAGACATTTTATAAATGCCTAGATAATTTAAGTAAATCATGGACATATAAACAGGATCACTATCAGAACACCTGTGAGCTAACCATTCCTAACTGTTACCTTAGCCAGGCTCTCATTGTGGATGTCTCTTCTGGTGATTACAAGGTGAACTTCTTAAACTATTTATTTATTCTTTCATTCCATGCATTCTACAGTAGCAAAAAACTCTACCTATAAGGAAGAGCTAATCAAATAAGTAAAGGATATTTCTGGAGGCAGACAATCCACAGCAAATAAAACCTGCCCTTTCCCCATGCAATTTGATTTACTAAACATCTGAAAACATTCCCACTCGCAAGTCTGCTACAGCAATTTGAATCCTTTTTATCTTCCAAGGAGCAGCTGTGCAAGGTTTTGTTTTGTGCAAAATCAGCATAAAACCAAGAAATGAGTTACCACCTCTAAATATTTTCTTGCTTTTGATGAACAGTAGATGCTTTCACTAGCTGTCATAAGGAGGTGAGAATATGGCCAGATATATATTTGAATAGTGTGGCTCTGCAGTACTATTAAATGGAAGTAGGGAGTTAAATTTTTACTTTTCCTCTGGAGGGGCAAGGCATCTTGCTCATCTGCAGCTTAATCCTACTGATCTTTGTTTTGCCAAAACTGAATCTTCATTAATTTTAGCCAGACTGAAAAAATGTACTTGGTTTGCCGTGATGACATTTCATGCAGTGCTTAGTAATGAATATATGACTGCATATTAAACATGCAGCAAGGTAGCTGATCACTTCATGTTAAAGAAGAATACCTAGGACACGGAAGTTTCTTCATAAACTTCTACATAACACCGAGCTCTACTGGAAGTTATTTTCTCCTAATTTATGCAAAAAGAACAATTCCTTCAAGAAGATAAAACCTTATACAGAGATATAAAGATAGCCATACTAACATATACTCTCACACACATATACATACGTATAGGTATATGCAAATCTATGTTAAGGAGGTCTAGAGCAAGAGAACATAGATGGTTGGAATTACAGACTAGTCATAGGTATATATTAAAGGAGATCTTTAAAAAAATGTTATGTATTTACCATAGAGCATATTAAAAGTACCTCTAGGGGTCTGAACACACATCCTTCTTATATTGCAGATATTAGGTGCAACACCTTCCTTTGACACCTATTAGAATAATATCAGACTCTACATAATTAAAGAGTCTCTGCTGAAACAAAGGGGATAGAGTGGACAAACTGGCAAATTATTTGACAGCAAGGAGAAATACCTTGTCTCAACACTCATACCATACATATTAAGTGAAAAAGGAAGGCTACAAATGTACAAATAAATTGATTTTAGTAATTTGAAAAAAGAAAAGCCTCTATCTTTTCTGTGGAATCCTAGTGAAAGAAAAATGATTAATAGAACTCAAGAGCAATATTAAAAATCCATTTTTAATGCATCCAAATATATTAACTGCATTTTTTCTTCTTCTATAATAACTCATTGACTTGCAATAAGGATTCCCACTTCTTCAGCCATAATAGAAAAATCTCTACCTTATAGAAAGACAAAATTTGCTCAGTCACTATTCTTTTGACCAAGACATATTTTCTGTCCCAGATAATTTCAGTTTATGTACTTAATCCTCAAAAAAAAGATAAACCAAAGGCAAAACAGTAAAACACACTCTGAATTAAAATCTAAAGGTAGCTGGTTTTTTGTTTGTTTTTTTTTTTTTTAAATAACCTTACCTGTATCTTTTCTCCCTCTGTGTCCTGACTAGAGCTGTATCTTTCTGCACTGGAACAGCAGACTTGTGAAACCAGTGAAAAGACACTGACTAGCATCTGAAACAGTGCCAGAAGTTAAATAAAATAAATAAAAAATTTAACCAAACCTCTGTTTCTGTCTCTGGATAGTGTGGATTAACCTTAGCTACAGGGCAAAACCCACCACAGCCACTCTCTCACTCCCCCTCCCCAACAGAACAGGGGAAGAAAACAAGATGGAAAAACTCATGGGTGAATATAAAGACAAGAACACTTACCAAGCACCATTATGGACAAAAAATGTTCAACTTGAGGAAAATTAATTTAATTTATTGCCAATTAAACAGAAGGATGGTGATAAACAAAGGCAAAAACTAAAACACCTTCCTCCCACCCCAACCCTTCTTCCCAGGCTCAACTTCACTCCTTCATTCCTGACCCCTCCACCTCCCCCCGCTCTACTAAAACCCTGTAACAGCCATTACAGATAGATACACTTGGTTTGGAAAAGCATAATTGTTTAGGCGTTAGGTTATTGTGGATTTTTTCCCACCTAATTTAAAAATTGTGTTTTCTGCTTTTCAGTTTGACAACCACCACTATGTGTTTATGAGTGGATATTAACAACGGAACAACCTTGAATGTGATGACAGAAAAGCACATACTTCTAATGCCTACCAAAATCAATGATAGTCTTAAAACTCCTGCTATTCTTGACTACAGTCTCAACTAAATGTCAAGTTGGAAGCCAGAACCATTAACTTATACAATCACCATAATTGGCTCTTAACATTTACTTGGTTTATGGGAAATTAAAATCTGTCATAGTCTCTTGGACACACTGGAAAATGCTTAATAAAGTATCCAATTGTCCATCTAGCCATCAAGCCTTTTTTTTGGCTGTATTGGTATTTTTTAGTTCAATTTCTGCTTGTAAACGCTGGTTTGGGGGGGGTGGGTGTGTGTCCGTCCTTTTGGTAGTCCTGAAACTTTCACAAATTTCACAGGGTATGATTGTTGGACAGCAGATGAACAACTTCTCCCCTTTCTTTAGCAGACTTCCTGTGAATAACTCACAGGCCCATCCAGAAGTTGCAGTTTACAAACTCAAAACCATGGAAATATACCATCAGAGGTAGCGGGGTTTTTTTGTTCTACATTTCTCCAGATCACACACATCTGAGGTTTTGGATTGTCAGTGTTTCTCATAAAGTAAGTAGGGTGGGAAACATGAAAAGGTCCATGGGAAGAGACTTAGGATCAAAGTGCTGAGAAGAAAGTTCCCAAGGACTTCATACAATGACATGATTTCTTAACACCTCAGAAATACTGTGCTATTTGTGAAAAAATATTTTAAGAATTTATTTGTATGTTAGTTATCCAACACTTTGGTGTCAGAACAGGCTCCATTTAACTCTGGTTGTGGCACTGATGGTCATGTCTAATAAACTGGTGTACAGTAATTTATTTTTTTCCCCCACTGGCACGACTGCAGAATATTCATTTCAAATTTGAAATGCATTCATCCCAGCTGCCATGAAACCATTTATGCCTTAAAGAACAGCAAGATGTTCCAAATTGCTTGGAATCTGTTCAGGTGGTTGGCAAACAGATCTCGCTGCAGGTAGCAAACTTATTATGCTGGATTCAAAGGCCGGGCCTCTACATTTTGTTGGTTTTGTATTTCATAATAAAATTATAATTCACTGAGATGCTGAACAAGAGACGTAAATAACCTTTTCTGTGGCTGTGCATGCTTCTCTCTGTGGATTGCTCACCATACTTAAAACATCTGAGGACCCTTGGATCCCACTCAAGGGCTTACCTCTGATGTTGATTTATGCATAGGCATTTTGAAGGCACTCAGCACTTGTATCAGTCCTTTGAGAACATAACAGAACAAGCTTTACAACATGCTTGAAAATAACAGAAGGGTCATTACACCATTTTACAAGTAGAAATACTAAGTCCGAGTACTCAAAGAGAACTCAAAAGTAAACAGACTGCTTTGCTTAGTCACCTAAAAAATATAATTCATGACTGATCTGAAGGAGTAAGGGTAATTAACTGGGTGGAAATCGGGAAAGGGGTGGAAATTAGCTTTCAATTCATCAGAGAAGACTGTTTCTCTTAGAGCATGGACAGAACATTATCAGTGCACACACTCATATATACACACACAAGGCATTGAAGCACTCTGATCCACAAATCCCACACAGTTCACCTTTACAAGTTGGACCCTTCTTGTACCACAAGAACTCCCCACTGGAGTCTAAAGAGCAGCACTGTGGTTAGACACGGTGCAAAAATGACCATGGGTGCACTGAAAAAGACATGTGAGAAGGCTGAAGAGGAAGCTACATGAATGTCCAGGTCTTAACCAGGGCTCTTTCAGTATGACATAAAGCAGTGCAAGCCAAGGATGGTCTCGCAGGAGATGACATGTCTTCTGAAGTTTGACAACGCTCAGGTTTAGCAAGTGCTTGCACTGTGAATCTCCACTGTGCAGAAGGTCATTAGGACTCTGGAGAGTATTTTATTTTATCTTTGTTAAATATTTTTAAAATGTTCATTATTCAATTCTTATATTAGCTGTATCAACAAAATTCCAGTTACTTCAAAGTCCAGAGGTGGAGTACCATTGACATGAATTTAATCCTGTTGTCAAAATCTGAATATCCCCATAGGAGTGCCTTAACTGTGCACCTACTAGTTGTTCTGATGACTGTGTGTTTTCTCTTTTTTTTGGAAGGGATGAGAAATCTAAACATAGTGTCCTGAATCAAACATCTGGGTGGTTGAAAATCTCAAATTGAAAGAAACATCTATGCTTAATATGTGTAATTAGACACTTATGCACTTTTCTTTTTTTTTTTTTTTTTTTTTTTTTGAATTTAACTCTAACTAGTTTAAGTAATGCCTTTCAGCCAGTTTCTTAGGATCATTTCATTTAGTGCTTAATTTCTCTAAATATTTCCAGATCTCAAGAAAACTACAGTTTCATTGAGAAACTGAGTTTGAAAGAATAGTGTATGACCCACATGTTCTTAATTATGGAAATTGGACTTTTCCAAGGTCAGTGAAAACATGGAAAACTTTATTTAAAGTTCAGCAGCTCTACTCTTTTACAGTCCTATCACAAGCCTGTGCTGCTGTATGTATACCCAGCCTTAGTGATAGAACAGGAAGCAGTACCTTATTCTTTTTATACAGGTAAAGCATTTAACCAGATGGCCAAAGGCTATTGCTTGATTATAATAAACAAGACTAAAAATAGGAAACACTTTTGTGTGTGTATTTGTTTTCAATACTCTTGTGCAGAAGCAGAACAAAAGTCCAAACCCAAGATTCTTATGACAAATAGAAGAGTCTTTCAAAAAATTCTCCAGGTCAATGAACCTAAGTTATTTCATCCTTCTTTGAGGATCTAACTGAAGACTTGAAAGCCCTTCTGCACACTACCTTGCTGTCATCCCTTCTACATCTGTCTCTCACCATATACTTATCTGTTTGTTGTTTTTTTTTTTTTTTTTAATGTTGTCTTTTTTTCTAGGTTAAACAGAGCAGAAGTGAAGGAGTAGTTTGAGAGTTTCTTAGATGCTAAGTTTGTGAACAGTTCAGGAGGTGACTGAAGATGTAGTATACTCTGGTGCAAAGAAAGTGAAAAAAAAAAATCACACACTCTATGAAGCTTCTGAAAAAAAGCACCTAGAGAATACAGAATCATGTGTTGTGTTTCTAATGGAAGACAGCATATAGCAAACAAACAGAAATAGTCTGTCTCTATAATCTTATAGTCAATACAATACCTGTTATTTGTCTGTAACTGTAAAGAAAATACAATGCTGACAATTCCACTTTCAAGTGTAATTCCTCCCTTGCAATACATGGTAGCAAAAACAGAGAACAAGCCTTCATACATTGTCTATGGAGACTTTACTGGGATAACAGCTGCTGCCGTGCTGACCTAGTGGCATCCAAACTGACTCTGGAATCTTTTGTCTTTTTATGCCAGAAGAAATTAGTCCAATTATATCTTTTTTTTTTTTTTTTTTTTTAAAGGAGGTCATTTTTTGCTAAAAGTTTCTAGCCTAAGGATGTGCAAAGAATGCAAATGTGTTGTTTAAATGTAATTACTTTTTTTTTTTTTTTTTAAACCCAGAACTGACCTTAAAGCAGAATTTCAGCTCAGTGAAGAAGTTTTTGAAGGGAAAAGAAAGTATTCTGAAACAGGACAAAACAATTAAAACCACACAATTTCTTATGGCGGTGGAAATCTTAAGTAGTTAAATAACAAAGTCAACAAGATCCCCAAAATCAGGAGTCAGATAAGCCAGGAGGTGTGCAGTACTGAGACAGCAAGATGGAGGGGTGTTTTATAACATGCTAAACAAGCTGCTGAGGAGTATAGGGAGCAAGCTATGCTGGTAGTAAACTACACAGTAAGGTATGCTGTTCAGATGACATGCTAATCTCTTTTTTGTCAAGAGTTCAGACAAACCTTCAGAATACTTCTGTTCACTTTAGAAAAATACCTTATTTTATAGTTCCAGCTCTACCTGAAGATATGTTTAAATTGTAAAGCCCCCAATGTGCATACCCATATGGATAAGAATATAGTTTCCTAGACCAAATATAAGCAAATATACTGAAAAACAGCTTGTTGATATGAAAAATTAATGTTTTCCTAAAGCCCTGAAAAAGACACTTTTTCAGCCCCAGAAAATTATTTTTATTTCTTTCTCAAAAAAAAACCCCAAAACAAAAGAACAAAACCACCACCAACAAAAAACAAATACAAAGACAAAAATGCACTTTAGGAATGTCTCTAGAAGAGGATAAATTTTCGGCCAAAGAATACTTTATTGTGATGTGTACAACAAGCAAACACTTTAGCCTTTAAAAAAAAAAAAAAAAAACTTGGTTGAAGAAATATGTTGGCTTATGTGAATTTCAATACTGATTATTTTAACGCCCTTTTGTTAACTTAATTACATATGTGAATTCTTCTAGAACTGTTCACAAATAACCAGAGATGTCAATGTAAATGTGGGAAAGCAGGGTCAGGCTGTTAGGCCCTGACTGACCCATAAAAGGGAGCATTTAATTATGCAAATGAAATTAAAATGAAAGCAGACACATGAACTCACACTATCTTTATAAAAATATGTTGTATTTTTCACTGTTGATTGCGAGCCAGAGTAAACAAACTCATGAATTTGTTGACCTATTCACTCATATTTTCTGTAACTTCAAGAAATAACAGCTGGCCACCACAGCATTCTTGTGTCTTACGTATTAGGACAAACAATTTAATATGGGCTATGTCAGTGCTTAGCTACACTGAAATAGGAAAGTATTTTCTCGCTCAGTATTGGACCTTCAGAAAGGTACTAAGTAAAGAAAGTTAAAGTAGAAAAATATTCTTTTATTCCTAAGGGAATGGATTTTTTTTTTTTTTTCACAAGATACACATGCGAGGAAGATTAGTCATCATTTAATCTTTAAACACAACATGGCTTTGAAACCATGTTATGATAGACATAAATATACAATGCTGAGGTGAGTTGCTGTGTACCTTAACACTTTGCCCTACATTCCAATAGAGGACTTTCATAGATAAAAAAACCTGAGGCCCTTCACTTGACAAAAATATCACAATATGAAGTAGTGCGGGCTTCTGTTAAGAGAACCTGGCTTAATAGCCACAAAAGATTAAACTGAAACCTGTGCATAACTAAGAGCAGCAAGAATCCCAGATGAGCTCATTTTCCACTAAGAAGATGTTTACACAGTCTTCCTAAAGAGCAGAGACAGACAGCAAAGCACACTGAAGTTCTCCAGTGTAAGCAAAAGGGACATGCTACTTGATACTGTCAGATCATAAAAGACAAAGTACACAGATCGCTGTAAACTGGAATAGAGAGTCCACCTAAGCTTCATTCCGGGCATCACTTCTCTGTGGAGGCCCCAGTAGAAGACAAAGTCTTGCTACAGTGCAGCTGGTAGTTTCATACTGAGAGTTGTAAAACTGGTATAATTGATCCATGAATTGATACCCTGTAATCAGTTCAGAACCAGTCTCAGTCTTATATATGAAATTTCAGATAACTTTGAAATTAGGTTTTGATAACAAGACAGAAAAAAAACCCAAACCAAATTCTTTTGTGGCATCTATGGAGGCTTACAGGATCCACAAGAGGAAGTAATACAAATTACTTATGTTAGAAAAATCAGTTTCAAAGTACTGCTAAATATTATTATTTAAAAAAAAAAAAAAATTTACAGCTTTACAGCAAAAATTATACAATTCATCTCAGCTAAATTTAGGGTTCTATAATACAGATTATACACACTAAATTAGTCATTTTATATTTTCTATGTGGCCAAATGGCAAGAAATAGCCACTTTCAAGATGCAATTAATTTAGCTTCTTTTAGATGTCTACTTCAGAATGCAAATAATTACCTTAGATGATACTGATTAGAACTCCACTGATTACAACAGACACTTGGAGTGATTAGCTTAGAGACAGATACCATCAGAGTTTAAGACATGTAAGAAGGCTTATAAGAAGGCAAAGGAAGGATTTTGAATTTAAATCAGAACAAATCAAATTAAAATTTAGTGCATGGAATAAAAATTATGACTCTCACCCAGCCGACTTTTACTGCATGCCCATGTGCTGCCTTCCCAGAAGGGTAGCCCAGAAGGGTGGCTGTGGCTGCATGCGGGCTGCTGCAGAGCAGGCTGGCAGGGACAGCCCTGTGCTGGGCACTGCGCATCGGAGCTGCGATTCCTTCCAGTGAACGTGACAATTGATCTCTGCCCTTGAACAGCTTTTTGGACCACTACACTGTTGGTTAAAAGAGAATGGCTGCTGTCATTGCTTTCTTTTTAGGACACATTTATAGATTCCAGCTAAACACCAAATTCCCACTCGTGTGATGATATTTAGCAGACCTCAGAAATTAGAGGTGTAGGTAGTACAGCATACCTACAAATTAGACACATCTAAATTCCTTTTCATCTTTTCATCTTTCCTTTTCATATGGATTAGACACATCTAAATTTCCCAAAGTGCCAGGTCTAATAATGTCATCCAGATATATATTCAACACAAAGATATAAAATCTTTAGTGGTGACGATTTCCTCAGTAAACAAGACCACAGAATCAAAATTTAAGATATGAAGGTCAGATCCTACTGTAAATCAAAGTACTTTCACTCTGACCAGAATTTGCTCTTAGTCTACAACACGTGGGTATGACCACTTTGGTTTTACCACATGCTTTGTCCTATTCATTTATTATCTGAAATTAGTTAGATGTAATAATTACAAGTGAAAAACTGAAGTGATCCTTTGAAAGTATATTTTCTATCACATAGCATTTGCAAAATTAATCTCCTAACATTAATATAATAAAATTCCTATTACTACACCATTTGTTGGTAATTGGCATCTAATAAATACATATGTAGAAATCAAGCTTATTTTTAATTGCTAAGCCATTTCACTTACCAAATAACTGGTTCTAATTATAGTGGTCACTGTGTTTCTTCATCCTTTAAACAGGTATTGCTATGTATTATTAATTTACTTTCCTATCACTCAGCTGTAAAAAAAATCACATCAGTTATGATGCTAAATGATTCATCGTTAATATAAATTTACAGCATATTTCATGTTTGATACTTTTTCTAGAATTAGGTGCATCATTTTTAGACAGCTGGTTGCTGGGTAATCATCTTTTCTCTCATATTTTTCAAACAATCAGAGAAGTTTCTAAAGCAGCTTCAGAAGGAAGAAATAAGGTTTATTGGCAGAGGCAGTATCTTTTACTACACAAGCAGATATAATGGGAAACAATCAGGCAAGCTTTCTAGCACACAGTCATGTAATCAATTCTTTTTGAAAAACCTACGTAAGTGCAAAAGAAGAGTAGAATTTGAAAGCTTATTTTCACAGTTCATGTGTGGATTAGCAGGAATGTAATTTTGAAATAGAACAACTTTGAAAGATATATCTTCAATTTGCAGATTTAAGTACCTATGAATAATTTTTTTTTTTTTTAATAAGGCATTACTTTCTGTTAGTGTACTTCCAGTAATATCATGGGAGGTATCCAGATTTTCAAGTCCTAAAAATAATACCTTTTATAAGTATTTAATGTATCTTCTATACCTTATAGAAAGCACAAGATATATAGCTCTCTTATGTGCATGCAGAAACAAATTTCAGGATCATCAAACCCAGATATTTCAATAAAAGAAAATAAAGACATCTGTGTACACACAATAGCCACTTAATGTTCTACATAGAGTCTTTGTACATATATGACAAACGAGTAATTAGGGCATTTATATTCCATACAAAGAGCCTTGCAGAGGTCCCATGAAAACACATCCACATGACAGATTCTGCATAGTGGCAGGAGCTTGATGTATATAGCAGTTTAGCTGCTTAAGCACTGTATCTAAACTTAGCATCTAAACTCTGCCTCAATAGGCAGCTTTTTTTTTTTTTTGTGGTGGTTCTAGAGCAGGCTCAACTGGAAAGAGCTCAGAGGTCTCAGCACTTAGTGCAGCTCCAACATACCATAGGTTTTCAAATGAATAAGTGAATGAGCAAAGAGAGGCACAACTGTCCACCTAAGTACGGACATTTGGCTCAATAATGCTTTGCCTTTTGGCATTAAACCATTCAGACTGTATGGAAACACAAATATTTCTAAATAAGGAAAAAAACAACTATGTACAAGTAATACAGGAGACTGCAAGAATTTAAGGGTAAAACATAATGTTACACTGAATGTAAAAATGAAAGTAATTCAGAATTAATGTAGGCCTAAATATGCTGACAATAGCTTCAATATATGAAAATCAGAGCTAAACATAATAACTTTATACTAAATACTACTTAACTGTGTTTTATTGTGGTGTTATGAAAGAGCCATGTGATTACAGTATTAGCTCGAGTTTCCCAGATCAAACTAATTTTAAGACACATTTCTTCCTTCTAGCTTTTCTGTCCAAACAGAACTGCCGCAACAAGTTTCTCTGTTCTCTTTGTAAAAAACACCTCCCAAAAGCAGGACAAAATCCCAGATAGCTTTATCTCTAATATCATACTCTAATCCAATAAACAGCTGCACACCCAATGCGCATGGTTCATCTTCTTAGGAATAGTCTACTGAGAGGGTGAGTCATTCAGGTTGTAATATAAGCAGTGGATTCATTTATATTCTTCTCCATAAAAGAACAGTGGCATATCACATAAAATTATCAGATAGCAAATTCAAAAGGAACTAAAGAAAGCACATCTTCAAACAACTTGCAATTAATCTTGTAAGTCCTTGTCATAGAATTGTGTGATCATTTAAAGTTTACAGAGGTTGAAGAAAGTTACTACTTTTCTCTTAATAAATGTCAACGATATTCCTCTCCACCTGCAAAAAGACAAAGTGTCCAAAGAAGAGCAACGAAGCTGGTGAAGGGTCTGGAGCACATGTCGTACAAGGAGCGGCTGAGGGAACTGGGGTTGTTTAGTCTGGAGAAGAGGAGGCTGAGGGGAGACCTCATCGCCCTCTACAACTACCTGAAAGGAGGTTGTAGCGAGGTGAGTAACAAGTGATAGGACAGCCTCAAGTTGTGTCAGGGAAGATTTAAACTGGATATTAGGAAAAATTTCTTCACCTAAAGGGTTGTTGAACATTGGAACAGGCTGCCCAAGGAAGTGGTTGAGTCACCATCCCTGCAGGTATGTGGATGTGGCACCTGGGAACATGGCTTAGCGGTCCACTTGGCAGTGTTAGGTTTATGGTTGCACCTGATGATCTTAAATGTCTTTTCCAACCTAAATGATTATATGACTCTATGAAATAAACCAAGGGTGGCTAAACACAGGGAGCTATCTATGGCTGAGGGGGTCCCTGCACTGCAGTTTTCTGGAGGATGGGAGGATACCTGGGGAAACAAGCACTACCCGTTTGTCTTGTTCATTTTTTCTTAACTGTTTGCTATAGGCTGCTGTTAGACACGGGATACTGGACTAGCTTCAGCTTTTGATATCCATACAGACAGTCTTGTGTTCTTACATTTTGACCTTACAAACTTGAAGTGCTTTAATTTAGTGTTCTGAGTGTTCTGTGGAGGTCAACATACACACACACACACATATATATATACAGGTGTGTTTATATACAAATATATACACACTGAAGATATCAAAAGTTCAAATATATTCCCTATACATAGGAAACACCACTGGAATGCTAATTAAAAAAATGAAAGTTCACTGTACATCACACTTTACATTCAAAATACAAGCTAAATAATGGGCAAATTAAATAAATCTGTCTGTAATCAACACCCTCTGTAGTGTGTGGTAAACTGAGAAAAATAACACACTCATTAGCTATAACAACAGCTGAAAGGCTAGTGAGCCAAACAGACTTTGGGGGTAAAATCCATTTCCTTCAATCCTGCATCAGGAAAGAGTACGTCCCTTCATGTTCTATTAACACTTGGGTCCTTTTACTTGATCTTTTGTAACTAAGTTCTCTATAATAACATGCAATGAACCTCATCTGAGAATTCCAGTTGCAACATAAACATCAGGGAAAACAAACTTATTTATGCTCATTTAGGAAAATTTAACAGTATATTGACACAGCTAGACAGTAGTTTTGTGCTACTAATAATGAAAAGCCAAAAATAAAGCAGTAGACAGAAAATTAAAGGTATGGGAAGTTAAATTTGCAAACGTAACATAAATGGAGGAAAGTTAGCAGATAATTAGAGTTTCTAATTTCTCTTTAAATGTCTCTCAGGTTGTGCACCAGGCAATTAGATTTCATTGGGCTTCAATTTACTGTTGGGAACAGTTGAAAGTGTAAGACTTTGGGAAGAGTAAAGGGAATTATGTTTTTTTAATTAATATGCTGAAAGTTACTGTAATGTGAACACAGATTTCAAGCTACAAAGAAAATTACTTTAGCCTTGCTTTAAAGAAATATTATTCATAGATCATAGTTCCTTTGAAGTACAGCTCTGTAAAACAATATAGCAATATATTAAAATGCTGGGTAGAATTTCTTAAAAAAACCCAAAACCAACCTCAAACCAGTAACGAACAAGCAAAAAAATATCAAACCAACAACATATTTCTACTAGTAAATAACACTGAAGGACCAGAAAATGCACCAGTATTTTTCTCCCACTCATTCATGGCAGACTTCCATACTCATACAGGTATGAGCTATACACAGAGACCTAAATTCTATCAGGTATCTGTAACTACTAAATTACAAATTACACAAAATCTGGTTGCCTTTCACCAGTAAAAGTAAGTTCATACAAAAAAGCATGCATTGATTGTGTAGTGCCCAGCAAGGAATGAAGTAAACATTCAGTTTGGCTTTCTCTATCCTTAATGCTCTTTGCAGAATTTAGAATCTATGAAATTTGCCTTGGTTTCAAGAAAAGAATAAAAATATGCAGAAAGAGCCTAGGCGTTTCCTCCACTCTAAACTTTTGTAAGTATTTTTATTTATATTCCTGTTATTAAGTGGGGAATAATATCACTTACACGTAGATGTAAGTCTTGGGAACAGGCAGGCTGGAGACGCAAGAGGAACTAGTGCTGACTCTGAACAACCTTTAAAATTCTTTAAAATTCTGTTCCCAACACTCACATTGTTAAAATGAATATTAGTGCTCAACAACTGAGATCTTGCTTTCTAGCAAAAAAAATAACATGCCATTAGCTTCTTCTACCATAATTTTTTTTTTTTTTTCTGAAAAGAAGCAGCAAATCCTAAACCTTTTTCTCTAAAAATTAAATTTCATCGCTTACTCGAGACATTGTGGCTTCCCTACAAATCATCAGATTATCATCAGGTGTTAGAGAGCTGGTCTAAGAAACAGAAAGTTTGTAGCCTAGAGAATGTGGTTTTGCCATCATTAGTAAAAGACCACCCGTTTGTACTGACCTAACTGTGCCAGGTAATGAAAGTCATCTGAGCTTTCCTTAGGCAGACTGGTTTTAGCTTGTTTTAGCAGGGATAGCAAAGTGACTGCTGCTGACTTGTTCTAGGTTAGCCCCATAAATATCAGATAAAAAAGGTAGAGGTCTAACAAACTTACACAGCCACAGACTAACTAACAGCAGCCCTTTCTGTTAGCTGGGGCTCAGGGAGGCTGTTGCAATACTTTGTCTAATAGGTAACTGGTGAAGAGAGCCAAACTTCAGCTAGGAATCAGTGAAGAAAGTAAACAGACCATGCTAGAAAACAGAAGTATACCTGCAAGCAGAATCAAATCTGATGAGGAAGAAGCCTTTAGTGTGAGCTGTACTTCTGGTGTAGGACTTGCATTGCTGATGGTAGCCTGTCACTCTCTGCCCCCAAACACACTTCTCCTTCAGGACAGCTGAAGGACCCAGGGAAGTCCTGGACAGTGAGCATAACACCAGGGAAAAGGGACAGTTTTGAGGATGGGAGTGTGTATGCTGCTCTTGATTGTGTTCTTAAATATTGCAACTGGACTAATAATAGTAATATGTAGCTGTATCTTTTTATTAGATCATTTCAGCGTTAATTTAATGAACAAGAATTTCTTGACTTCGTATATAAACTGTTTCCTTTTGCCCACAACAAGATTTTGAATGTAACAAATTCATCAATCTGATTGTGTCACTGAATTTTATTTGTTCCTCAGTTTTTCTTTCAGTGAAACAAGAATAATCACAATTAGAAGAGGAAACAAATAGGTAAAATACTAGCCTTTGTAGCTGTTGAAATAGAAGTGTATTTTTACTAAAGTTGCAAACAAAAATGGTGGAGGTTGTTCATATATGAACAGAAAAAGGAATTTTGCTTTCCTTCAATTCCTCTTTTCCAGACACAAGCTCTTCAGTTCCTTGTCTTTGCTTCCTCTAAATTTTCTGTCATTTATTTATTACTTTTGACTGTGGATTATAGCTGTATGAAACATGCTACTGAGAAGTTCAAGTGACAACTCATTTTTTTCCATTTTGGAGTCAGAATGGTTACTACTAAGTTTCAGTTGGTCTGTTTGATTCAGGTTCAAAATAAGCACACAATCTCAAAGCAAAAGAAGTCATAATAACATATTTTTAAAGCACTCAGTCCAATATTTGAAAATACTGTTCAGCTTCTGCCCTAACTTCTATCCAAGAATCTCAAATAATACAAAAATATAAATGAATTAAGAGTCTGATAATAATGTGTAGATCAGAAGTAGTAATTATTTTTGTAACTAAAAGTAGGTCATTTTTAAACTGTTTTTTTAATTTCTTTTTTTGAATTTCTTTTAAAAAATAAATAAGACTATATATTTTTAGGAGTCCTAAGCAGTCAGCAACTTCTTGTACAACACTCAAATCATACACTTTTCTAAATATATATAAATTGTGCATTCATAGATTGTAAACGAATATGTCATTCTCTTATAGCTCATTTAGTGAGCAGAACTACTGTAAATCAATAAAAAAGTTGTACTCTGATGGACGTTTCAGATCATTCCATCTCCGAATTCTTATAAATTAGGCTAAGGAACTCTTACATGCTCTAAGGAGGTTGGTATGATAGACAGTGTCAACAAATGCCCACCAGGTTAAACTCCAGGCAAAATAAAGTTAAAACTGCCATTTTCTTCTAAAATTAAGCCTGAGTAGACAGAGAAACCTCATGGCTACTGCCTATATATTTGAGTTCCAATATTCATATTATTTCTAATATGAGCACCCTTACCGAAAGGCTATGGACTGATTACCAAGAGAGAAGGAATAAGTTGATTACCTTAATATTCTACTGTCCAGAAATTAATTCAAGCTTCAGTGGGTGAAAGAGGGAGTATAAACAAAACTGGTCATGGAATTTCTCTAATGGGGTGGGAGGAAAAGCTGTCATCACGTCCCTAAAACAATGAAGATTTTGCATTTTACCCACTGAGTAAGAGTATCTACAGCAGAAATAGTACAATGATAAGGATCTTACATAGATTTCCATTATATTAAAATGCAAACATAATGTAAAAAGTAGAATTGCTCTGGAGTTTTTACACAGAAATTGGAAAGGAGCTAAAGCCACTCCTTGGATCTATCATTTACTGCCTCCTTCGGCTGTAAATGCACATAATGGTTCATGGCCAACATTTCAGTTCTAACCCAGTTCTGAAAAGTTAGCAACTGGTAATAGGTCTTTTAATAAAACTCAGTTACTTATAAGGCCAGAAAAATGTGATAATTTAACTATGTGATGCAGCTTCAACTGTTAAACTTCTGTTATTTACAGCTCTAACTTTTGACAGAAATCTTTCTTTTTTCATGATACATCTTTTTGTTTACTGCACTTACTGCATGTTATTTTCTGGGTGCAGTTTCTCATAGAGCAACAGTAAGCATTTCCAAGAAAAGGTTTTCTTGCATCATACCAATAAAAATAAAATGAGACCATCTCCACTGTATACTGGAGGACGAAATCCCAGAGTCTGGTTATGCCCAACCCAAACAGTGAGAGAATGGTCCTGGCTAGAGTATGCCTTGAATCTCTTTCAAACTGCATGACAGACCTGGAAAAGAACCATAATCACCGTACTGAGGAAGGTGGTTGACTGTCTAGTTGTCACATGGAGTTAGGATGTACATAGAATCATAAAATCATTTAGGTTGGAAAAGACCTTTAAGATCATTGAGTCCAACTGGAAACCTAACACAGCCAAGTCCACCACTAAACCATATGCCCAAGTACCTCATCTACATGTAATAGACCAAAACACATAAACCCAGACCTGGGAATTTACCACAATGCTCCTGAGTCTTGCACTTAGAATAGGTGCCAAATAAACTCCAAGTGAACTCTGCTGATGATTTCATTCCAGTTAGTAATACTATAATCTTATTGCTATAGCTTACTTTCAAATGTATTCCATTTCTTCTAACACAGTGAATAGTGCCAAGCTCAATTCAACAGATTATATGAGCCTCAGAATAAGGGTGTGCACTGTATCTCCAATGAGGTCAAATTATTTGAATATCTCTGAAAAGGAGCAAGCATTTCAGCTGCATTTCTCACATTCTCAGCAGTAGTTTTCTCCTTTATTGCCAGTTTATGTCAAAGACATATGGTTTAGAAGAAGTGGCTCCCTTAGGAATACTTTTGCTTTCAGTAAGAATTAGCACTCCATTTCTTCTCCAAACTCTTTTTCAAGGCTTTGATGTCTTAGCTGAGACACAACATTCTTTCATCTTGACATTCAGTAAAGGAAAGCATGTTTTTATTTATTTATTTAAATATATTTAGAAATAGCTTAGGTTAATTTAATTAGTTGCCATTTCTGTCTTGACATTCATACTTCAAAGGTCATATTTTCCCAGCTGTAGTGACATGTATATTTTTCAAATTAAAAACAAAATTCAACAAAAAAATCTCCTCTCTTTTGAGCTTATCAATTGTAGATACAGTCTCCATTTTAAAATGCATAAAAGATGCAAAAGAAAACTTAGTCTCTCTGGTAGGTTCAGTTAGCAGTACTAGCTCCAAAGATTTATTTTTCATCATTTGAATTTCAAGCATGAAGCTCCAATACAGTTGAAAAGGGGAGGTTTATAAGGCAACTTAGATAATGGAGATAGATCTATCTTAGAACCTAACATCACTCTGCATAATTTTCAACCCTCTCAGCATCATCAGCTGCTCTTCCTGATGTGGACTCTCTACAATAAGGTAGGAAGTAGAGCTCTGTGGAATGTTTGATTCCACTTTGTTGTCTGACTCCGATCACTGGAGGATCCTCAGAGGAGTGATAACTCTCCTGCAAATGTCTAGAATACATACAGTATTTAGTGTACAGCACCTGCTTCTTTAACATATTTTTTTCTTTCTACACAGTCAGTGGGCTATCTACCTCAATATGAAACAAAATGCTTTCTGAGTTGATATTACCAGGTTCAACTTTAATATAATCTACAATTACATAGTAATGTTGTCTTAATACTATATTTGACCAGAACATAATAATTTGCTTACAACAGTGAAAACCAGTGTAATGAAAACCTGCACCTCAGTGATCCACAGTTTTAAACAACTCTGGGTATTATCATTGAAAGTTTCATCATTAGGTGTCAAAATTCATTTTAGTAGTATATATCTGGCCTAGTTTTGAGAAGAGAAAACATGATACTCAGTATTTTAGTCAAATTACTTGTCCAGATGACACTACCCAGACTGGAAGCAGAGAATCACAACGGTTCTGTGATCTCTCGGGTTAAATTAAGGCGAAATGACACCAAATGTCCGGTTAAAATGTTTTACTTGCTGTAGAGAACAATTTAAACTTGAACAGGGAAGGGAAGGGAAGGGAAGGGAAGGGAAGGGAAGGGAAGGGAAGGGAAGGGAAGGGAAGGGAAGGGAAGGGAAGGGAAGGGAAGGGAAGGGAAGGGAAGGGAAGGGAAGGGAAGGGAAGGGAAGGGAAGGGAGGGGGAGGGGAGGGGAGGGGAGGGGAGGGGAGGGGAGGGGAGGGGAGGGGAGGGGAGGGGAGGGGAGGGGAGGGGAGGGGAGGGGAGGGGAGGGGAGGGGAGGGGAGGGGAGGGGAGGGGAGGGGAGGGGAGGGGAGGGGAGGGGAGGGGAGGGGAGGGGAGGGGAGGGGAGGGGAGGGGAGGGGAGGGGAGGGGAGGGGAGGGGAGGGGAGGGGAGGGGAGGGGAGGGGAGGGAAGGGAAGGGAAGGGAAGGGAAGGGAAGGGAAGGGAAGGGAAGGGAAGGGAAGGGAAGGGAAGGGAAGGGAAGGGAAGGGAAGGGAAGGGAAGGGAAGGGAAGGGAAGGGAAGGGAAGGGAAGGGAAGGGAAGGGAAGGGAAGGGAAGGGAAGGGAAGGGAAGGGAAGGGAAGGGGAGGGGAGGGGAGGGGAGGGGAGGGGAGGGGAGGGGAGGGGAGGGGAGGGGAGGGGAGGGGAGGGGAGGGGAGGGGAGGGGAGGGGAGGGGAGGGGAGGGGAGGGGAGGGGAGGGGAGGGGAGGGGAGGGGAGGGGAGGGGAGGGGAGGGGAGGGGAGGGGAGGGGAGGGGAGGGGAGGGGGAGAAGAAGTCAAAGAAATCCAGATCACCACCCCTGGATCCAGCGTTGTCTCAGCTCCTGTAATCTTGGGTGGTGGGTGCACACGGATCTAGCTTTGATAGTGGGTGCACACACAGCAAAGTTTTCTGTTGCCTTTTAAGTTCATCATATCAGCTGATTAGCTGATATGTATCTGCCCACCTTTAGTTCTGCCTCTGGTCCCACAGGTTTTTGCCGGTTTCATGTTTCTTGAGCAATCATCTGGCTTCTGGGGCAGAAATGCTCACCTTCTATCAGTCCATTAGCAATGCATGCATGGTGTCTGGCCTACACAATAGAGTCACAAATGGCTACAGGATGGAGCCACTGATAAACATTTGGTTTCACTCAGTCTGTGTCTCCCCCTTTGAGGCTTATCTGAGGAGTGTGACAATGCAACTGCAAGGGAGTGGGGGGGTGCATCTTTCAATACACTCCTGCTTCCTTGAGTGACATTCCTTAGACTAATTCAAAGGCCACAGCTTGTCCTTGAGGTTTTCTGTGTCGATGAATGTTTGAGGCATTACTTCTTCCAGTTCCTTACACCAGATACCTAAATATGGACATTTAATGATAGTCTTCCAATTTAAAGACATTTTAAAATTATATATGTTGCATTTGACACTAAAAAGATTGTCTGAAGTTGTTCATTATGCACAGAAAAGAAAGGAAGTCCCCTTCTAAGATTTCAATTGCTTACAATTTAAAGATCTAAAGTGCTTAAAATGTAAAGATCTTGTATTTCAAATATTTTATGCATATTCCCAGGGATCCTTTGTAAAAGAAGCTAAAATGTTGAGCTAAAATTTTTCATGCCAACTTTGAGAAGTAATTTAAAAAACACATTTGAAGTCTCATCTTGTAGCTAGTTCACATCATTTTCTCCTAATATAGATTCCTTCCTCCTCTTAACGTAAATTCAATATTCTTATGAGCAGAGCCTTATTAAGGACTCCTTTCACTGCAGTTTAATTTTCAGTAACTCAAGAAATATTCACCAGTATTGTCACTGCAAACCACCAAACCCAGCTGCAAATGAATGAATCCATACCATTCAGAGAGAACCCTAGTGTCCTACCTTAAATAGACGTTTATCAATTTATTCCGTATTTTATCATCTCCCATTTCTGAGTATAGCATTCCATCTATGTTTAATCAAAAAATTAAATTACCATTTTAATAGATTGAGATATTATATCTGAGAGTGTGTAAAGATAAAAGCAATGAACAGCTCCTTTAGATCCATTTTAGATCCATTTAATCTATGCAACTCATTTTGGATCATTAAAAAGTGAAGGAATCAATTACAACCAGCAGAATCAGTATGTGACTGTGCATGAAAATGCAATGAAACATCCAGGGTAGATAGGAAGCTGTGTTAATAATTGACCATACACCAGTATTAGTTGGAGCCTTGCAGATCTACGTTTGCAAATCAAATACTTTGTAAAAATAAGATTATTATTTCCAATTTTCATTATAGTTCATTACAAAAGAAACAATCTCAAATTAAGGTCAAAATACTGTTACTTCACTGGAATGTAATAATTTTCTTTGTTTACCCAACACTGCAACCATAGGCAATAGATACAATCATTTGAAAGACACCTTACCATAAAAAAAAAGCCCTAAAACATTCACGTACTCTAGAGACAGATTTGTGCTGAAAGTCAGAATATCATCTCCCAAGAGTTCTTTACCTGTCTCCATCATAACTACAAATCTGTTGAATGTCCAAATGAAGAAACAGACAGGATAATATAACAGACATGAACAGGCCTGGAGAAATAGGAGAAAAGATAAAACACAGCATTTGTGACACAGCCATTTGTACGTGTCTAAGAAAAAGTTTACATTTTCTGGTCTGGCTGTGCCTTTTTTGGTTGTACCAACATCAGTTTTGTTACCAGAAACATCTGTTATTTTTTTTAATTTGAATTTTATGTTTATATTAGATGGTAGAAACTGTTCATGGAAATAAACAAAGGGACAGCCCTTAACACAGCTTGTCCACAGTCTCAGTGAAAGCTTGGCATTTTCTCAGAGGTGGCACTGACACATGAATTAGGGTCATGTCCTCACATTCTTATGCCCTTCTCCCATGAAACACCTCTGTCTTGCCAGAAAATACAAAATACCTTTCCCACTTCCTTCTTCATTTCTTCTCTTGCATAAATGATTTCTGACAGTGATGATGAGTGTTTATATCATGAAGAGAATCTGAACACAGGTTTTTCTTATGGATTTTTTATCATTAAGCCACATTTTAGCAACAATTTCTGTGTTTCTGGGTGTGATACAATTCACTTTCAGGACATGCAGAGAGCCCTAGGTCCCCTACCCTACATATTCCTGAGCTGTCAGTGATAGATAACAAATGCATTCATGTGAGTGGCACTGATACCCATTGGCATCTTTCCAAATAATTTTAGGTTCTCAGATTCTCATCACACTGACTATCTTTGGACATTCAGATTTTGCACGAGTGGCTATTTTCAGTACCACATCGAGAAGACTGACAGCCTTACTGCTTGTCATCATGCAGTACAGTAGCTGACTGCCCCTGGATAAGGCGACCCGAGGCTTCCTAGTTTGACTAATCTAGTGTCTGGTCCTGTTTGTTTTTTCAGGATTCTCCTACTGCCATGATAGCGTTTACTGGGATACAAAAATGTCCTTGGTTTTGTTCTCCCTCAGCCAGTGTGTGTCATGTTGTTTTATTTACTTAAATCTTGTCCTATCTGTACAAGCTCATCTCTGTACCTTTGTAGCTCTGATCTCCATAGCTAATCTCAGCTGCAGGTTTTTCCTGTAAACTCAAATTAGTTTATGTTATTATTTCCAGTATACAACAGTGCAGTGAAATTGGAATCGGACTTCATGATTGAATTGAACTGCAGAATTTAAAAATAAAACCACATTAAAAGGGATCTGGGTAAGAAAAGCAAAATATTAAACAAAATTAGTTTATGCATACTATTTGCAATGATCGCCTCTTCTGAAGCTGAACATCTGAAGCTGAACATACTTATGTACACAGATTTCTGGAGCACATATATTGCTGGAGTAGCAAACAGAAAGTTCAAGATGACAGATTAATTGTAAAGCTCATATCTTGCATATCACCTGCTCTGTCCTCCCTGCTCTCTTAATCTATCCAAACCGTAGGACTGGAGGATGAAATTCTACCTTTAGCCTGGAAATACAGCCTCTTTTCTTCTTAATTTAGCTTTAAGACTAGGACTAAGTCAGTGCATGTTTAAATCGCTACAGACCTCCTCATAACAAAGAAAGAAGGTAGAAAAGCCCATCACTGTCGTGCTTGCTTCTGTGTTCTTTTTATTTGATTTCATAGGAACTACTTTGAAATGGCATTTTCTTTATTTTCCATTTCTATTTTTTCCATTTGTAAATTTAAGCAAGTATTTTACATCTCTCCTCTTTCAAAATGACAAGACTCTGACAGTAATTGCTGTCAAATTGCATATTTAACTATGTTCCCCTTGAGTATCCAAAATAAGATTTTGCATAAGCTATTTTCAACTTTGAGTGGTCAGTGAAGAGACAGTGCAATCAAGATTTTCTAGAATATACAGCCTACACAGCCAGATTTTCTCATATTATTTCATTGTACAGAGTGCAGCTCAAGGGTGCTGCCTAAATAAAGTACACTTCTGTAACATTCCTTAGGTAGTGCTGTCTCAAAGTAGCCTGAAGACCTTAACATGTATGCTAATCTGTATCAATCAGAACTAAAACCAGAAAAGTATTCAATTTTAACCTTTTTATCACCTTTTCCCAACTACTTTGGCAAGAATAATAGTGCATAGCATACTAATTCAATTGTTTCTGTGCCATTCCTGCACAGGAACCATCTTCCTGCAATGTTTACACAGCTTTTCTAGCAGTCCATTTGTGCTTTAACGCCATAGAAAATTATTTTACTTCCACTTAATCCTGGGTGTGTATATACAAAAATAAAATGTTTATAGAATACCAGCCTGCTAAAACTAGGAAAGGAATCCACATTGCCAAAATAATTGTTAAAAAAAAAAAAGTATTTTCAATTACCTGCTTTGGTACAAGTGATTATAGAAGATTAATCCCATGAAAGACAAATCTGTTACAGATGGCAACTGGCCTTGCAAGTTGGAATGGCTATTTGTGACCTTGCTGCCAGTTGGCTACCTTTATTCCATTAAAATGCAACTGTCTGTAAGAAACAGCATCCCTCAGTTTTCTAGAGAAAAAATACATCATCATGCATTTTTCTGAAGTATCCAGTGACAACCTGGAAATGCTTATTTTAACAAAACATATGTTGGATTTAGAATCTGACTGCTTACTTGTGGACATACATGGACAATTGGAAGAAATGGAAATTTAAGAGTGCTGTGTGAACTTGATGTAAATGTGTATGTACTTCTATATAGATACACAGATATATGTGGGAGGAGGTTAATTAGGTAGATGCTTACTTATTTATTTACCCACTTTTACAGTTCTAGTGTCATGTAATGGGGCACAGCATCTTGTACAAGAAGAGGTGACTTAAAAGTTTTTTGTTTTTACATTAGCTGCCAACACTTCTGATGGTTATCGAGCTATCACTGGGCTGTTCTATGGGCTGTTCTGCCTATGCTCTTTATATGTTGATGTTTACTGGATATAAAATATATACTGGGTATATATCTTATTGTTAAGATACATTTATCACAGCTGGTAATTCTCTGGGTTGTAGGATCTAGGACTGTGAAATGATTTCTCTTCCAGCTCTATTGTGGCATTAATATGTAAAGAATGATCACTCGTTTTTAATACATTTCCTATAGTACTATGTAGGGCTGGCATTTGGTTGAATGTAGGATGGGCTGATTTAGTCTTTCTTTCAATAATACCTTTAGAGTCAAAAAACACTGTTAGTGAAAATATAAGTTATATTGTATTGTTTCTTTGGGGAAAAGTAAAATCATGGAGAAAAGGTTAAAGGTCTCAGAAAGAACCTGTAGAACTGGGGCCTTAAAATAAATATGCAGAGTTTGGAGACTAGGCATACATTTTGTGCAATTTCTGGAGAAAAGAAAACAGAAACTATAGGTGTAATTACCCACTTCTGACATAAGTATTTAACTTTCACAGGTTATTCTTTCTCGCAGATAATAATAATAGAGCCCGATGTAATACTCAATGAATGAATGAATGGAATAGTGAATGCTATTAGTATAAAATAATTAGTATTCAGCAAGACATAAAATAAATAGATCACTTTTTTCATTCCTATGCTTTTTCATGAACCTAACATAACACAAACAGGTGACAGATGATAGGATGCAGTAATGTGTATTGTAATTTCCCTTTGTTAAAGAAGGTAACAATTCTGGAATCTGGAATCTTTCAGAACACTTTCTGTGGGTTTTTTGGTGAGGGTATATGGGGGGTTTTTGTTTGCCATTTTTTTAAAATATTCTGGAAGCTCCACACAGAGGAAACTATACATTATGACTATTTTTTTCTCAAGATTTCTGTGACTTGTTTCTCCATTATTTTACCTTTAAAAACAGGTAGAATAATTAGTGTTGGCTAATTTTTATAGACCTCAGATGGGAAGAGAGTTACTTACATAAAATTAATGCAAAATAAAATACACACATTAAATCTGACTTTTTTTTCAGCAAAAAGCATGTTTGGGGGAAAAGTCACAAAAATATGTACAATCTTTCAGCCAATTAAGTTCTTATCTTTTTTTTTTTTTTTAGAAATCTCAAAAACAGTTTAAAATAACTCATCTGTACCTCCTTGCATGTCTATTCAAAGGCATCCAGTACAATTTAGATGGTAGGCGTAACGCAGTAATGAGAGTAGAATAGGCAATCCTCAGTACCAAACACAGACATGTATTGTGGTTTAGATAAGGCTCTGTCTTATTTACAGCAATATAAAATCCTCACCTCTAAGAACCAAAAGGACACGAACTGTATAACCTCAAAATTATAGCCTGTGAAAAATTATTGATGATCTTGAATGTCAAATCGGGATTATTCTGCCATTTGGGACCCTAGAACCTTAATTTACTTTTTTTTTTCCCCATCCATTTCTTTCCTTCTAAAAATTATAGTTCCTTCAGAAGAGCTGGAATGAGGTGAGTCATCACAAAGATAGATAATTGAGATTCATGCAGATGAAGCAGTCAAATATGTAAATTAAATGCAATGTAGCAAATGGATGTCATAGTGAATATGTACAGTCTGAAAGAGAAAGACAGAAAAATGCATAGAAGATTTCTCCTTCTATGGTGCTTTTAGAATACAAGTCCCTTGTGGCAGAAGTACTGTAAAATTTTGGTTCTCAATAAATATTTATGGGAAGCATTCCTTAGTTCCTGCAGTTTTGTAAGGAAAAGCATTTATTTTGTATCATTAACATCCCTTTTCCACTCTGCTATCTTATCTCTCACAGGCCTACTTCCAGTATTTTGTATGGATGATCAGCTTTAAGCAGCTGCTCTAAAGACCAAATTAAAGCATCAAATTTCAATGGACAGCATTTCAATGGACAGCAGTAAATACAAATGTTACAAAGTAATTCTCCTAATGTGTCCATTAGAAATCTTAAATGCATGTAAACATTAATAAATTACTTTTATTAATAATCATGTTTATCATAACCTACTTGGGACAAAAGCTGAAAGAAAAATAGCAGTGTCTGTGTGAGAAAATGTTGAGATGGACACCACTGTGGCAATAAGGATGAGTCAGAGTCCAAAGAAATGGAGCTTACCTGAAATTTCTGAGACTATATCACTTCCTGCACACGGCAAAGCAGATATACTGCGTATGTAGAGCAAGCCTGGCATTGCCGCTTGGGCTATTTCTCACCAGCTGTTTGCCTTTCCGTATGCACAGTGGTCACTTCTTCTGAATGGCTTTGTAAGGTGAAGACAGAACTGCTGCTTCCCAAATACTAAAATAAAAGAACTATTGGCACTCAATGAAACTTGCAGGAGATCAGTTCAAGGCATATCAAAAGAAGTGTTTCTTTATAGAGTAGGTAGTGGTCTGACTTGTATATCCTCCCTACATAACATCACTGCCATTACTGTCACTGTCAGAGACAGAAAATCAGGCTAGACCACTGGCACATCATTGACCTGACTCTTTAGAAAACTTCTCATGTGATTACAACCTCTGTGTGCTATTTTTGCTGTTTTCGTGGCAGGGAGCAGTTGGTTGGGGATGGTAGAAAGCTGTACATCAAGAATGGCACTTCCAGTTGTCTGGGAACCCTTAGGTATGTACAGTACATCAAGTGCACAGGTAAATCCCTGCTTGCTCCAAGGCTTTCTGAAAATGAGGGGTTTATCTGTTTTTCTGTCATCTTTAGTATAGTCAGCCACCTTGTTGTCTTTATCTAGATTTAATGCCTGTTCTTCCAGTTGATTCACTGACAGAGTTGTTGGCTGTAGAATATTTCTATTGTTGGTTGCCACTATAGTTACATTCACAGCTTTCCGCTGACTAGCCTCTTTATTTAACTATTGTTAAGGGTTGTGGCTTCAAGGAAATTATTAGCAATTTATAGATAGTGGAAACCTTCCTGTATCTGAGTAATTATGTACAGATCTTGTCTCATTTGGTGTAAATAACACTCTAGCTAATAAGTCTCCCAGTATATTTACCTTCTATAGCACTTTCCCCAAAATATAGGATAAATATTGAAAAGTCCTTTTTTTAACTAAGCAGTTCTGTCTCTTTAACCTCTGTAAGTAGCATTTTTCATTTTCATTCTCTCTTTAACAAAACACCTTCACTTTGAGCTTTTGTTTTCTTAAAGTTGTGTACAAAAAAGCAATCGTACACTTGTGGCCACTGTTGTCTTGGTTATATTACAGCTCAGGTATACTCTACAGTACAGCTAATGCTATCTCCTCTCTCTATCAAATGTTTTCAAAGAAATACCTGTTCTCTACAGTCAATATTAAATCAGGTCTCCACCATAGCCCTTCAGAGCTGACACAGCAAAGAGGTTGCCTGAATTATACCCTTCCTGCCCACCATCAGTACCAGTTTTCTCTTAGATCCACTTAGGGGATGGGTCAGTCCCAGAATGAGCACCAAGAATAGGTGTAGAACTCACTCAGCTGCTTTTGGCAGCATCTTGTAGGGGCCAACACCTGATTTGTCTGTGCCTAAAGAGAGAGGATTGACCCTTTCAGCCTTGAAAAGCCTTTCTCCCAGCTTGCACAACCCTTTTGCTGTTGCTGCTGAAAAACAGCATGGCTACACAGGCTGCAGTTATACGGAGTCTCTCAGCCATAACGGTCCTACATTTCATCCACCCTCAGCCTCTTCAGCACCTGAAGAACCTCCTGTCTGAGATTTTTCCCATATCCCCCATGATTTCTTCGTGAAGATCCTCAGCTCAGGTCTTTCCCTTGGAAGAAAACTGGAATTTTTTCCCTATGTAATGTGAGGATAAAGCAGTAGGAACCCAAGAAGGAAAATATTTGCTTTGTTTCAGGTGGAGAGGAAGAGAAAGAGGCAGACCAAAGGAGGAATAAAAAAGGACACAAACATGAAAAATCACTTTCAAATACAGTTACTATGCTGGAAGAGGGAGAAGGCATTGCATACAGTTTAGATGAAGCGTACATAAATCATCTTGCATTATAAAAGATAGGAGTTAGGTACACTTTAGATCTACCCTCTTGTCTTTTCCCTCTGATAAACTTTCCCTCCATCCCTCCCTATATTCAGCAGATTCAGTGCAGCATGTGCTGGAAAAGGAGCTGCTACTTATCAAATTAATCTTGAACATGCTGAGTCTCCAGCCTGCTTGTGGGTATGTGAAAAAGTACACACAAGTGCCTCGCACTTATCTTTTCCCATTTATTCCAATTTATTCTTAAAGGAGCAATTTCCCTGACAGTTTGCCACTCACCAGCAATTCCCAAATAACAGTATCTGAAATATCTTTTTTTCTCTCCATTTAATGCAAGTATAATATAGGATCCTGAATGGCACTGTTTTGTGTTATCCAGTAATTTTAGATAAACACCAAATGGTTAATAACTGTTGCTACAGAATTTATGGGCAAATCCAACACCATTTTAATCTTCTCTAATTAACCTCGGTGTAACCCAGAATTAGCTTCTGATTTACTGTAGCTTCCTGAATGCTTTGGGGTAGAGTAAGTGACAAAGAGATCACAACATTAACATACTGTAATAGTCTTTGAGTTGAATGAACATTATGGCTTTAATTCTCATGTTATTTACTTTAGTTTTAAACTGACACATGTCCATTATGACCACAGTTGTCTTAGTCCACAGCAAATTTAGCTAGAAAACCAGGCCTGCAATGCTGAGTTAAGCAATCCAACACTTGCACTGTATAGACTTTGCACTTTCTTTCAGAGATAGGTGGGTTATTTCCAATACCTGCCAATCTCTACTTTTAATCAGATCTCATTTCTGTACAATTATCATTTCAGGCTTCTGTTGATTGCTTTTGCTAGGCATAATGAGTAGAAAGAAACACTATCTCATTGTGCAGAATATTGGATTGGTTGGTGTAATAGACTCAGTTCTATTTTTTCCCTTGCTCTTTGAAAAGTTAATTTTCTCTTTCATCAAATAACTAGCAGACTACTAATAGCATATAAGGTTTTAGAGGGATTTGCATTAAAGAATGCAGCTGAGTGCCTTATCTACTTTTGGAACCAGAGTGACATATGGATGGTCTTTTACTATTGAATACCTAAGGTAAAGTTTAACGCTTGCTGCAAGTCCCCCTTAGTTTTAAATTCATGGAATGAGAATGTGGATTAGCTCTCCCTGAAGCACACCCTTAGCATGGGGAGGAGGTGGTGGTGGTAGCACAAGCTTTGCAAGCGTAAAGTTGCAGGTTCAAAGCCTCATCAAAGGAGCAGAACCCTTCCTTCCAGTGTGAAGCTCAGAGAAATCCTCTTAAGTCATGCCATTGTATTAGGCCCTTTTTCACAGTGAGCGATAAGTGCCCCGGGGGAGGAGCTGAAACAATTTGACAGACAGGATGCATTTCATGGTAGATAGTGCCTGGGTCTCTGCTTGCCACCGAACATGGAGAGACAACAGTATAGAGACCCTGTGACTAAGATTTTCTGCAAAGTAGCAAGGGAGGGACTCCTAGGTATGACCTGGCCATATGCCCTGTTGTTTTACTTTTCAAATAATAGGGCAAGACTGGGCCTGGTACACCGACAGTCTGTCCCATTCAGAGAGCATAATCTGCGTAATACAGCCCCCATCAGGTCTGAACACTCCTAGATGTGGTGGGGAACCCTCCAAAAAGACAGATACTTGAAGGAGTAGACCCAAAATCTATCTTAGACTGAGAAACTATACATCTAGTTCCTCCCCAGGGCAACTATTGACTACTGTCCTACAGTAATTTGGGGTACATACTATAAATTGATTGTTACCATTTTATGAAATCCTAATCCACCACACAGAAAATGTTCAAGGATACTCCCTCAAATAGCATTTGCAATTCACACATTGAATAACCTGATGGCTCCTGAGCCATGTTGCACTCACTCACACTCCATATATTCTAACAAACTTGAACACTCTAACTAAAAACTGAAACTCAGCACACAGGAAAAGCACAATTCCTTATGTCCCTGAGAAAAGTAAAGAATACTATACTAAATTTATTTGGGAGTAGATTTCCTTATATCAGTCTCAATGTCATGCCACAGTGCCTGGTTTTGAATCCTATTGTTACACCTACATGGAGTCTGAAACAAGTATCAGCCATGCCTGAATAAATAGTGTTCTTGTACTTCTCTCACAGCAAGGTAATGGGATGGGTCCCAAGCTGATTAGTATGCTCTTCCTCCCAAAGCCTTCTCACACACCATAGTTCACACTTCCCTAAACCCTAACCCTAGGCTGAGTTGGAGTTCAGTGGGAGAAAGAGGAACAGCGTTCTTTATTTTCTCTGGGAATAACCCAGTGGGAGATCCCCAAAGCCTGACTGGGTCTCTCTCCTCCAGTGGCTACTCTTAGTCACTGTTATTTTGTGATACCTTAACTTTTTTCTACTGCTTACTGTATCCTACTCTTATCAATGATGAACACAAAGACTGCCAAGTTCAGCCCAATGCAGCACCTGCTACTGTAGAGTGGAGAAGAAACTGTTTGGCTCAGATACTTCTCAGTGCTGTGCTCAATAAGTAAGGGAAGCAGAGATGCTCTGGCATAAACCTTGCCAAACCCCGTCCTGTCAACATTTTGCAGTAAAACAGTGTGGTGTTTCTCCTACAAAGAAAAAAAAAAAAAAAAATTGTCAAGTCCCTTTTATGGGAGTGGAGCATTTTGTTTTGCTTGAAGTTCAAAGTACTTCTCTGTGATAAGGAGGACCCTCCTGAATGACAGTGAACTGAGAAACAGTGTTGCATGCAAAAGGCAAAAGTCAAGTGCATTTATTAAACAGGAATTCTTGTTAGACATATTCACTCTGCTACAGAATAAACTGACTGCAACTGACACAGCCCTTAGTCAGCTGTACCTAAAAAAAAAGGAGTGCCTGCTTTTTTTCAGAGCATGCTAATGACTCCCTTCAACCTAAATCACACTTTTCGTTCTTACTAAAACTCTGTCAGACCTGCTGAGACTAAGATCTGCAAGGTAAGACTTGCAGGTTCAAGGACTTTCAAGAAGCCTAAAATTTTATATCCATGCTTTGAAAATTAGTGACTATTCTTTACTTCATTGTATCTTGTTTGGAAGCCCAAACTGTGTCTTTAGACTCAGACTATGTTTGAAGGCACTGCAGTGGCATTCATTATGTTCTCACAGAACACAATCTAACGATTATATAGTGATTTTCCTCCCACTGGCACTTCAGTAAGAAGTCCATATAAGATACTTTACCTATCTGAAAACGTTTTGCTTATTTCCTCACAATGTAACATAGTGGGAACTGGCCTAAAAGTTCCTTTACAGAACCTTATCCTTTATAACCCAAATCTGAAGGCAATATTAGGCAGGTTGACATGCTGAAGAGCCATAATTATTTCCTCCACTTTCTAATATCAGGCTCAGCATGATTCCATAATCTCTAGTCTACATATCCCTAACCATAATTCTAACACTGACCGTAGGCTTTGCCCTGGTTCAGTGGAACCTGAAAGAATGAAATACCATATTTTTCATGGATTAAACTAATAGCTGTTGTGTAAAAATTACTTTGCAGACTCTCTCACAGTAATTGTCTATCTTGAATTTTACTGAAATGTACTCTACATTATTTTGATTACACTCATGTTTTTAAATGTAATAAATATAGGACTTACATCATTCATAACTCCTGCCTATGATGAGAGTTAAGGGCCCTTCAGTGGCTCCCAGGGAAATGACGTTCCTTATTTTCTCACAGTGTAATGTAATGGCAACTGTCCTAAACTAGCTCAAGGCTTTCTCCTCTAAGCATTTCCATTCAAATTACATACATGTTATTTACTGAGCCCTATCTGTTACACAAATTATAACATTTATCTGAGACTCAATTCAATGATTTCAGAAAGAATGATGCAGTACTTAAGTAACATAAGTAACTCACAATCATAAAAAGATTAGAAGAAGCTCTAATAACCTAGGTGGTCCTGCCCACAACCACTGGTTCTTTTTGTCGCTGCTACTCTTCTGTACATGTCAATACAATGAGCTGTTGAACTCCAAGTGACATTGTACAGTATCTACTCCAAGAATGGGCAGAAAGCCTACAGAAAGAAGTGCCATGAACATTTGCTCACTACAAAAACATACTTTGGGAAAATGTTTCTAGTGTTACTCTGTTTTCACACCATGCTCTCTAGGAATTCACATGCTAAGCAGAACTTCACATTGAGCCAAGACTGAAAAATAGATGAAGGAACACTTCTGATTTTATCAGCAGCTAAACTGACAGATTCTCTTCCAAACCTAAGCAGCACACTCACTCACCTTACAGGTTACTTCTCTAAACCTTTACATTAAGGCTATTCCTAACCCCAATTTAGGCTAAGATGACTTCAGTGGCATTTAAAAGATAAAGATAATCGTAACTTTCTTGAGTCTGACATGCCTCAGTTACGGTGGGGAAGGGGAAGCTGTCTGAAGTCAATGCTGCTCAGCTGTGTTCCTTGTGCATTGCAGAGATTGTCTGAAAGCAGGCAAGCCATGTACTCTACGTATTAAAAGAATATCTATAAGTAAGTGTTTATTAAGTTATTTCAGCTATAAGAGCCTGACAATAGAAATTATAAAGTGATATTTTGCATTCAAAAGGCCAGCAAGCACAGGACTGACATTTGCTGTCAAATACAGTGCAAAACAAATGAACACAGCTAGAATCTTTCAAAGTACCAGTGCTTGAAATTTATTGTCTAGCTTTGGAAAGAAAATAATGAAACTTTACAGTTCCCTTGGTATTTTCTTTCTCGCCTCTTGAGTTTATTGACATATGAGCATTATGTTAATTTTACTCAGAGAACTTGTATTATTATTATTAATAGCAATTCAATATAAATTAAAGTTAAATTAATTATAATTAATTAACTTTACCACTTATGTACACAGTGATAACTGAGGCATTGATTTCTGGTTCCTAGCTTTTAATTTTCTTTGTTAAAGTAACATGCTACCTTCTTTTCTTTTTTTAGAATTTTTTTCTCAGCCATTACATGTTTGGAGACTACTGTCCCAGTAATTTATTTTATTCAAAATAATAAAATAATAAAAAATGGGTGGCTTGTGCTTGTATAATATGATGTTTATATGCTTGTATTTATTGCGTTTCACATGTTTTTAGAGTATTACATGATCTTAGACTCATTCTCCCCCATTCTTTACTTCTTTGCTTTATTTCATATAATATACAAATAATTAAAAGAACTGTAAAATATTTGAATAAAAATATTCTAAGTGTAAGGGAATATGACTTTCATGAAAGAATTTTACAAAAGCAATTGTCTTCCATCACAGGAGGAATGTGTCTTGTTTCTCTTTAATGAAGGACAGTTTCTTGTATCTAGTATTTTTATGCTGCTTGCTTAGAAACCTCTCTTACAAGTCGAAGCATAGTAATGTTTGAAGACTTAGCTACAGAACAGGAAAAAAAACCCACAAACGATAAAAAACTCTTACAGACTTGTAAGACCTGTGTTCTAAGTGTTCTTAGACTGCAGCCATCTAGTGCCAAAAAGGAGGACTCATCATACGATGCCTTGTTATTGTATGGGAACTGCTGCTTCTTGATAGATGACAATAAATTTATGAAGGCAAAAACTATCTACCATATGTTCTGATATATAAAAATGTTTAATAGCTAACTAATCACATGAATTCCTTGTGAGACAGAGTGTTCTCTTCCTTTTGCTTATGATCTGCCAAATGCTTTGAGTTACATTAAATAATTCTTAAAATTGTTCAAGAAGCACTGGAAAAGGAGTTACTAGGAACACTGTCATTAGCTGGTCACATTATTTACTTTACCTTAAGGTTGCATAAAGGCTTTGATGGTCAGTTATGTTGAGTGTGAAATTTGGTACTGTTTTCTACACGCTTTTTCCCCAGACCAAAACTGATAACTCCTGCAGAAGCATTTTGTATTTTCCTGGTGTCAATGAAAGTATAAAACATTCCCTGAAGTGCTAGGCAACTGTAATGTAAAAGAGGATTACAAATGGGATATTCCTGATTACAGGATATGCTATCCAGATAAAGGGCAAACTGAACCCTTCAGTAATTCACTATATCAGTGAAACAATGTCTATTGAATTTTTATCTGTTTTTTACAATATACTTTTCAATAAACATCTTTCACTATTGTAGTACAAATGTTTTTCTTACAGCAGTGCCTTCAAACTTAGTTGCAGCTAATGGGCTGCAAACAATGTGTTTAAAACAATGAAATACCACCACAGGAAGCTACAGGTGCTTAGCACCTTACATTAGCATATCTAATAGTACCCTTGCTTGACTTTTAGATCAGTGAATATGAGTTCATTTATTCCATCACAACTGGAAAGTAGTGAGATGCCTGTGCACATTCGGGGAGATGCTACTGATCTGTTCCTTTTCTTCAGGGACTAAAGGACATCCAGATCTGTTAGACATTCTAAGGATCAATGATAGAGATCTTATGACCTTTAAAACACCTTTTTGAAAAGATCTTGTATTACTTCCAGTTAAAATAGGAAAAAGGGGTGTGTGTTTGTTTGCTTTCTAAGTGTTTTACAACCTGTAAAAATAGCTTACCTGAACTTCAGAGTGAAATAACAAAAGAAGGTAAACAGGCACACAGAGGTGAAGTGACCAAACATTGCCTTTGAGAATTGGAGGTTACTTCAAAGCTCATTGAGACTTTGAGAGGTTTGCACTTCTCAGTTGCAGGACTGGATGGAAAACCGTATTAAAAGGAGAAAGAAGAGGGCAGACACGGATAAAAAAGGCTAGTGTTCATGGCACTCTTACAGGATGCAGGGCACTGAAGCTTATGAGTATGCTGAATACTTCTGACTTTGACTAGAGATTCCAATGAGATCTTGATGAATGCTTTGGTGAAACTATCATATGGAAAAACTAAAAAAAGTCTCAGATTTGACAGACTTGTACTTCTAAAGGTAATAATTTATTGTTAAATTTTCTAACCAGCCCTCTTTAGATGTATGGATAAATGTATCAACTGTAGAAAGCTTGTGTAGTGTCTGTTAGAAAAAAAAGGTGAGAACTGATTTCAGGTATTAAAACCAGGTACAAATGTCTCTAAATCTTATCACAACTACTTAGTTCCTCCCCAAGATACTTCATTCAACTGATAGTCTATCATGTTACAATACCATTGCATAAAATGTTATAAAAAAACATTTACAGAAAGTAATTATGACATTATGATCATTGTGATATAGTCTTGAAATTCTTTCTTTCTGTTTTCTACTAGTGAAACAGTTTCAGTATGTTTCACTAGCAGAAAATAGGAATTCATCTATTAGACTTCTGTCATTCTCTGTACTCACTAGCACATCAAAATAAAAGGCATGGTATTATGATAGAATAAAGAAAACAGACAGAAAGCTGATCTATATCACTGTTTCCACTGTAAGCAATATATAAATTAATGCCTTTAATACCAAGAAGTTTGCATTTTTAAAATGAATTCAATAGTTTAAGCATATGTAGAATGTATATTTTCCACCTTGCTCTGTTCATCTGAAATATGAAAGTATAGTCTTTCTCTAAAAGAATAAATTGCTAAATTTATAAAAAGTCAATAGCACTTTAGGATATAGAGTATTTAGAGTATTTCACATTTTTCTTCTTCTTTTTTTTTTTTTTTTTTTCATTTGGAAGATTTGCTAAACCTATTATACCTATTAGCTTTTTCTGGGTAAATGCTCCTTGTGAGATTGAACACTTTTCATATCATTAATTTTCCCTAAACACATTTTCAGTGCTTTTATGTGATGTTAATAAAAGCTGAAACACTAGTTTTCAGAAATCATATGGCTGGCACAACCTATAAAGATGTCGATTCCAAGTGACAGGCAACGCATCGCAGGATGAAACCATATGTTTATAGAAAAAACAGAGGGGAATTTATCAGAACAAAGTCTTTGTAAGAAGTATATGCACTTGCCTAAAAGCTATTGCCCATCTTTAACCAGATTCAGTCAAGTCAGATAGACTTAGATATTAAATCACAGTTTTAGTATCAGCAAACCAGATACAATCTTATGATAGAACCAGATGCCACCCATATGTGACTTTTCAATAACAGTGAAGATGACATTTTCAAAAGTAACTGCATTACTGATTATGTTTCTCTTAAGATAAAGCCTAAAGAGAAGCCATGAAAAGCCTGGAAAAACATATTTCAATATTTTATCCAGGAAAAATTAAAATTATTACAGTCACAATTAACTGACTTATTCTATAAAATTATTTTTCTAACAGTAAACGTGATTTGTTGAAATTTTACTATTTTTGCTTTCCTAAGCAAAATAATTAGAAGGATAATGGCTGCAACCTTAGACTCTATGTTTTAATATGTTTGTATACTGTACCTCTGTTGAACTTATTCAAGGCTCCACATGGAATTTGATCTCCAGGTAGGGCAGAACAGTAAGTTTCATCCTTTTCAACTCTAAGGAGAAATGCTGGTCTGAAAGTAAGATAAAGACCACAGATTCAATTTAAGGTCTTTTCCAGGCTGCTAAGAGAAATCACATTATATTATTATAGCTAAGCCAAGTAGCATTCCTCTGAGTTTAAAGAAATGTGTAGCACAGTTTATAAAAGGATATATCAAAAGACCTGTGAATACTGGCCCCAAGCCAGTGATGTCACCAACCCTTAATTGCTTTGTTACAACATCTTTCAACAACAGTGTTTTAGTGATGTATTATCTTGGCTATATATTATTTCTGGAAGCTTTTTAGCTTTTATTTCTAGAAAAAGAGTACAGGAATAGCTTCAGTATCTGATTTATATTTGACTAGTAATCAAGTGAGCCAGGCACAAAATGTGCATTTTATCTGCTTTAGTAATTGTTTCACATAAAGTATTAATAACCTATTTCATTGGCTTGAACAAGAGAGTTATACAGTATGGATCTATACGTCCTCCTCTGAAACCATGCCAGGCCCAAAGTGTTGATTTTGAGTCTGACGTGCATCTGTATAAATTAATTCTGCTACATTTATGTAGTACCTGTAATAAATAAATGAGGCAAAGCACTGTATCCCAGCACTTCCTATTTTTAAGAATTTTTTTTTTTTTGGTTGCATGCAACCTTTCCAAAGTTTAGCTCTTCGGACAAGCCCATCCTAGTTACCTACATTTTCTATACAGATGATTCCTTTGTTTCTGGTGAAGGAGACAGGGAAGTTAATGTACTATGAGGCTTCACAAGAAGTGGTTTGCCATTCCTTTGTCTGAGCAGTTTTATTGCTTTTATTCTTTTTCAAAGGGTTTTGAAATATGGCAGGGAGTGTGTCAATCCTGTGAAAAGTCACCCAGAGTTTTGACAAAACGGTAAAGGTTAAAATCAATGTTCATAAGGTAGCTGGGTGAAAGTGGTATACTGTTAGGGACTTTGCTATAATTTCTTTCTCTGTTCAGTAATAGCTTCAATGTCTATCAGTACGGTATAATCCTTAGACTGTTCTGTTAGGTTATTTTTTTAAATCTAGCTCAACTGTTAGCTCCAAGCATTGCTTTCTTCATTCATGCACAGATTTAAATATCTAGATTTTTAGAGCATGCAACTGCTGCCTGTGTTTTCAAGGAAATTAAACACTCTTCACCAAAGACAACCCTGAGGTAAATATTCAAGTGTATCATTATATTGTCATTTAGAATAAGGTTTTAATCCTATCAGAAGTAAAACTTCCAAAGAACTGAGTGAATTAAAATACAGCCAGTAAGTTTTTGAAATTACAGGATATCTAGCTCTTATTCATCCATTCCTGACTGTCATTTCCTAGTAAAAGCTGTACTTAGTGATATTTGTGCAGTCTGCATGAGACCATGAAATCAAAGCTTAGTGCATCGTACATCAGGTGTGATGCTTTCACATAAATGTATTCCTTCCACTGAAGCACATCTTCATAGATCCTTCAACCATGGAGTAGCTTCCAGATGGAGTGGAGGTTTCCAAGATAAGGCAATAACTTTTCTGGTTAATAATAAAGTAATGTGTAGATGAAAGCTCATTTTTTCCCAGGCCGCCTACATATGATTCATTGCTCTTTTGCAAGTGAAGCTATCATTCTTATGACCCAAAACTAACAGTGATATTTCATAAAAGTGTGAAGCTGATGACATTGACAATCTTTACTTTTTCTGTCCTTGAATACTGTTATTTTTCTGCATTTGTTTTATGGCTATTTTAAGTTTTAGATACTATAAGTTAAACTGGTAAAAACTAATCTTTATTTTTACAACGTATAATTATTTTATTTTCTGTAGATTTTTGATACATTTCTTGTTGAGAAGCCAAACAAAAATTTGACAGATTTCCATAAAAAGATCCTAACATATCCAAATTCTAACAAGATAGGCAAAAGAGATTCCTTCATGCCTTTTTTTTTCCCCCTGGATTTTTCTAACTTTCCTAATTGTCATTATAAAACTAAGTAAATGAAAACAACAAGGAAGAAAATCAGTTTTCTTTCTGTGATAACCTGTATGAACTCATCCTGTCAGATTTTGTAATTTATAATCCCAGTCTCAACTTCTGTTATTGTTTTTTCTCTCTGTTACTATGTTAGACATCCACAAAAATGAGCAAATATTCAACTAAAATTAAACAAAATATTCAAACTTCTAAAGTAGGACTTCATTTTGTCATCTAAATCTGAATTTTAATACTGGCAATCCCTTAGATTCTACGTAACATAGGTGGTACACTTCATAGTATCTGAAAACTCATTTAGGTCTATTGAATGTCTACAGGCTTTTTTTCTGCGAATATTCAGGCATGACTTTTTTTTCAGCATCAGCTTGACTTCTATGTTGTGTTTTTCCCAGTAAAGATCAAGAAGATAAGTATTCTCTGTTATGTCTCCTGGGGTTTTGAGTAGTGATTCTCAGAATATAACTGATACAGTTGATTCTTCAAATAATGAATTAGTTTGATTTTTTCAGTTTCAGACACTGAAGGAAAAAGTGGTTTGGACACCCTCAGAGCTACAGGTTTGACATACAGGAGGGTGTAAACAAACCCATAACTTCACCTTCCTTTCCAAGAAGCACTAGGTCCTTTTAGCAAAGGGAAATGTTAACACAACAGAGCGTTCATAGTTTCTGAAGATAAGGGCCAGCTGCGTCCACAAAAGAAAGGCTGCCTACTTTCTTGGTCAGGTTCCAGGGTGTATGGATCCATGTACTTCAAGCTCTTCAATAAAGCACTTCACTGACCTCAGTGGCATGTGCTGGCTGGTTCTGGCCATGAACAATCATATGCCAAGAGCATGCATTCAATCGTTTCCCTCAGTAGTTTCGGATCCCACCTGGAGGTAGCTACATTTCTTCCTATGTGTATGTGACACAGGTACTTCACAGAGGATGCCTTACTCTTTAGGCCTGGTGGACGATGCCTATTATCTTTCTGAGTTTGATTTTTCCTTTTGACTGATAGATACATGTTTAAAGTTTACCATACCTACATGGGAGTTGAAAGACAGGGATTTTGATTTTTTTCTAGTTTTGCTTTCCTTGCTTTAGGACATAGTTTTCTTGAAAACTAATGTATCTACTATTACATTTTTAGACTTAATTACAATATTTTACACACAGACTGATTTAAACTTAATAGAAACTTCAAAAATATAGAAAAATAATGAAAATTAAGTTTGGTTGTTATTTACATTTTTAACATTAGTAATGGAGGTACATATTTTAAATGAAATCTTGGCTTAAGCTAGACAATACCCCATACTTTGCAACTATTGTAACTAAGGGCAAAATCTACTCTCAGATCCATGTGGCAGTCTTCATTTGAATGTGTTCACCTTCTCACAAGGCTGAGTAAGCACATGAGAAAATGCCACTGTGCACCTTGTCTTTAAAGTTATAACGGGGCCAGAAATATCTAGTGATTGTCATAGTAAGGGAGTGAAAATGTGTTTTTAGAAAGCTCTAGTCAATTCCTAAATAATGTTAATACACCTCTGAATTGCTTTGATAAACTAATAAGGAGACCTCTCTTGATGCAAGGATGAATTGGGACTAAATTATTATTTTGTGGTGGGTCATTAAATTATGTAGAGCTCATGTGAACTAATATCTACAGGCAAGACAAATAATCTCACCTGTGGCCTGAACCAGTGACTTCAAAGGTGAATCATTGATCCAGTATTCTAATTAGCTCTCTTTTGTGTAGGTGGATAATCCTTTAACATCGGGACAAGCTTGGACTGTCTCAGCTTGATGCCCGTTTTCATCACTGCCAACAGTTGCAATCAACATACTGTTCTGCAGCAAACAGTTCTGGAAGCTATTAGTGCTTTTACAGATCTCAACAGACAGTGTTGCTGCACATTTGCAAACAACTGTTACATATGATTAGCGTCAAACCAATCTACTAAACCAAAATATTCTGAAAAGGAAAATTTAAGGCATGAGAATTATAGCGCCATTGAAAAAAACTTATTCACTTTTAAAGGAATACTGACTTTCCCAACTAACATTTTAATTTTTATTTTATTATAAACTGAAAGTGGCTTTGGAAGGAGAAGTTTTAAATGCCACATAGCTATTCAATATTCCTGAACACGGAGGTAAATGTAAGCAGATCTATAAAATCAAAGAATGCTAGCAAATTAAATGCTGCTAAGCTCACATTTTCACACTGATAAATGACTTCACATTTGTTGCAAAAGATATTATAAAGGAAAATAAACTCCAGTATATGTAATTTAAGAACATTATCCTATAATCTTGATGTTCTCTTAATCTTTTCTGGATGCACTGCACACCTTAAAGTTGACATTTAAAAAAAATCCTTTTTCATGATATTCAAAATACTTATCATGAACAGCATAGGCCCTAAAAAGCTGACCTAAAAGAAAATTTGCTTTACTATGTTAGCTACATTAGGCTTAATATTAACATATTACAAAGGGAAAGGAAGACACCTATAGGCATTTTAGTTTGAGGGCATCATTTAAGCTTGCATCCAAAAGCTGTGCTCAAAGTCTGAACTTTCATCCCTAAAAAGATTTTGGAGTTTGTTATAAAATGCCAGGGTAGTAGAGCTGGATCCTTAGTATTACAGGTCTAACATTTAGGGCTAGATTAGAACCATAATTAGGATGCCAAAGGAGAAATTGACAGTCATAACATACCTCATGAGAGAACAGGTTTCCACTCACCCACAGTTATTCTGAACTGCTGTCTGCTCCTCAACCCCTTTTTCCCAGCTGGAAGATTTCCTCTTTTGTTGCTTTGCATAGAGATGAGGACTGGCATGTCTTTTTCCATCATCTGTCTGGCTCTGTCCTCTTGCTATCCACTTATGGAAAGAGGTGAAATAACCCTATGCACTGCTTTTCCTTCTCCGTGCACTCTGAACCAGTCTGAGCCTGCAAATAAGATGATCTTCGACTGTTTGAGGAATGGTAATACTGAGCTCATTGACTGGTTAATGCTAGCCTTCAGTATTTTCAGTCTCTGCAAGCCACATTAGAAAATCTGACTGATTATATGAATGCTTATATCCTACTATCAGTCAGGATTTTTGCCTTAAACATTAAATATTTGTTATCTGAACAAGAATGTTACTTGCCTCCTTGACTGAATAATATAATTTTCATTATTTACTATGATATCAACTTTCTAGTTGTCCTAAGGAATTTCACTTAGGAAAAATAAACACTGCAGTTATTAAACTATGGGGTTTACATCATAATAATCCAGCAAAAAAGAACTGAATTCAACTAACAGTGTGGTTGTGCCGCAAGGGAAAAACAATCTGTAACAAGACATCAAATTGGTTTCAGGAAAACAGCTGAAGAGCCCATGCCCAAGAATGCTGCTGCTGCATTGTGTTTGCATTTCTGTGATGGGATTTACATAACTCAACATGACATTATATTGGCTAAAACACAAATCTAGTCTTTAATCCAACAAGACGCACAGAGCTTGCTGTGTTGGTTCACCAAGATCCCCTCCGCCAGGCTTCTGTATCTTGCCCAGCCAAATACAATCTTTGTGCATATTTATCCATTTAATACTTGCTGCACGTTACTAACTATCTACATGCCCACAAAGTTACAGTATACACATATAAAATGCTCTCCTTGCAGACAAGTTATTTGCCATTGATACATAAGCACCTAAATGGCAATTGCAATTCTGTTTACAGAGTGAATGAAAATATATCTTTCCTCTGTTGGATCATCATTGCCTCTTTAATCTTTCTGCTTTCTTTCATTCCCCTCATATTTACTGGCACTTAATGAGTTTTTAGCAAGAACACTATTAGAATCACAATCTGTCCATTAAGCATACCACCAAAGATGTACTTTTACAAAATGCTGGTGATGAATGCAATTGCAAATCTGCGCTGTAGACAGAGTTCCAGTTCTGTAGGCCGTGTAATAATTTTAAAAGAAAATACTTACTTGATACTTACTTAGACTGCTCAAGTTTTAACTAAAACTTCACAATTACTGTTGCAGTCCTTCATTGATTCTTTGCCAAAACCAAAACTGCAGTGTCCCTGAGGAAAGGTAGATACACAAATTTGTTTCTGAGCTACGATTAGCAATATTAGTAATACTATTAGGCTGGTCAGTGTCAGCTTACAGCCGGCATAGGAGCAAAATACAATTTTACCAGTCTAGTGTTTAATCCTAAAACCATATTTGCATTCAAGTTTTACCTTTTATAGACACAATTATCATGTAAAATGACAGAATTATAGAGATCTTCCTTATGACTCTGAGTACGAGAAATACTTATGAACCATCCACAAAAAAGACAAGCTACCTTGACTTAAAATGTTTAAGTGAAGTTCATTCTCAGTTCTCTCATTGGAGGTTCTTTAAAAATTATCCCCCATTTTGTCTGATAATATCACCTCTCATCGCTCTACTCCATACACATATTTTTGTGAATGTTGTTAGTTGTTTTGTTCTTTATAAGACTATTCTTTACATTACTAAAATGGACTTTCCATGCTGTCACTTTACTCATAAATTTGAATGTGTTTGCTATTTCCAGTCTCACAAAATTACCTAAAATTCCTGTTTAATCCATCAAATCCTATCATGCCTATATAGACCATCTTCAACCTCTGGTTCACATTTACAGTCCATGATCCTGCTGATTCTGAGAGAGTTCCTTTGTTTTGCTTTACTTAGAAAACCATCTTCAATTTCTCAGGACAAATCTCACAGTCAGAAAATCCTTTCCCACTTCATACATTCATGCTTTTGTCTTTAACGTGGATGCTCTTTCAGGGGCTATCTGCAATTCAGAGTTCAACTGAATTGTTAACTGCAGAGAACAGGGTGCTTGAGACTTAGTCCACTTCCGTGCCTGAAAAATTCTCTCACAGGAGTCTCAGTTGGCAATGCCATTTGGGGATCTAGTAGTGATCCTAGATTAGAGTGGAAAATACAAAACTGCATTAAGAAAAACAAAACAAAACAGTATCCAAAAATCACCAGTATAATCCATTCTTACATCTTGCTTGCTTGCATTTTTCAAGCTTTTCTGCAGATTTCCCTGTTTAGTCTATTTTGAGGTAACAGCTGGCTGTTGAGTAGGCATAATTAGATTCAGGCAAAAATAACCTGTGAGAAATGCATCATTTTCCAGTGCATTTATGAGTTCAGTTCAACTCAGTTGTGGAAAACCCTTAAGAGCTTCCCTCTGCTATCAGGAAAATGTTGAGGTCAGTTGGAGCACTCCTGCTAACACTGCCTGGATTTAAATTGCTCTGGTTAACAGGTTCATTCTCAGTATAGATTTGTCAGTTAAGGATTCACTTTCCCATATGGTCTGTCAGACTCCAAGTCTGTTGAGCATGGTACAGATTCCCATTCTCTCTCACTTTTCTCATCTTTGAAACCCTTCTGACTGTTGCCTTTAGATATATCCTTTCTTTTCTGTAGAAATAAAATTAGAGGTATATATTATTAGATTCTATTTCTGTACTCAAATGCTTGTTAGAAAAGGCATATTTAAATAATAGAGTAGTTGAAAACTTAGAAATATCAAAGAATCTCTATGAAGTAAAAATTCAACACCCAAACTGGAACTTTCTGAAGGAAAATAGGATTATGTTGCTTCAAACTACATGAAATGCACTCCAAAGCTACAATAAAGAAAATAAAAAAACCCAAACTCATAAGCTCTTACTAACATCTGTCACCGTGCAGTATCCCAGTAACTATACCTTCATAGTTTAGTACATCTTCACTCTAAACCACCATCTGTTCTGATCTATAAAGCTGCATTTGTAGTATGGGGGGAAAGGGTGTTTTTTAGAGTCAGAAAATTAATTTGTATATATGAGTTCTGATAATAAAAATGCATATTTAAAGTACTGTCTTAGTCTATAAGCAAAATAATCCTATTAGCTGTAAAGATTCTAAAATGGCTTTTAATCATTGCTGATCATTCCTGGTTCAGGAATTTCTCAGCAATTAACTGATGACAACTCACTGACACCTCCATAAAGTGGAAGTCTAGACTTCTCTCAGACATTCACAAATGCAAATGTGTTTATATTTCAGTAGATCCGGTTTCCAAATGCACTGCTGAAAAGTTCATTTTTTGACAAACCCATAGACAAAGTGACTTTCTTAAAACAACACTCAAAACATAACTTCATAGTCTGTAACCAGTTCTACCTAATACCTCCACCTTACCCGTACACTTCTCATGAAATGACCGATGAAAACAAACAAAATCTAAGGATATAGGAGGAAACTTATCTGTCATCAGGACATTTCTTGCTCTTTGCTGCCTGTGATTATCATCTTGGTCATGTCACATTCAAAAGTGAAGTTTGTGCTTTTAGAGTTGATGTAAAGAACTATTTAATTAGTAAAAAGCTCTGCAATAATATAGGGACTCTGCAAGAGTTTAACATTTTCTTCTGTTTCAGTCAATGCAAATGTGCTACATCATAAGTGCTGCTTTGATTGGTGGGCTTGGAAAAAAAAATTATTAAGGTTTATACACTTGTGTACTAAAAGATAAGGAAACAAAGGGGAACTACTAACATTTAGAATTAATTTGAAATTAGAGTTGTCATGAGGATTGAGCTTTTATGAATGAAAACTCTGGTTGATGGAAACATTCTTCTGTCTGGGAAAAGAGTATTTCAGCCTTTGGACTAGTTAGAGTACTTTCAGAAGAAAAAACCCAAACGTTCAGCTAGCAAAGCTTTCAACAAGGATATGGCTGAAACAAACAGCATGGAAAGTGTGCCACCTAAGAGTCAGTATCTGCCACCATTACTCACCCTGAACAATATTGGGGGTTTAGCTAAAATTTCTTACACATATGGAATGTCTGGGCCATACTATGTTCAAAGCAATCGAATCTGGCAGAACTGGATAAACTCCAAGATGTTTACAGTAACATTCCCTGCACTATCAAAAGCTTCATCAACTTCCAAGACTACTTTTGTCGTGTCTGCAAGTGACCTTTTATATAACAGAGAACAACTTATGTATGTCTGACTGACCTGGGCATAGCCTTGTACTACATGGATTATTATAAGCCAGTGGACACTTTTTTCAACAACGACATTTAGTGGCAAAAACATTTCTCAGAACTTTTCCAAGACATTTGAGTTTTGCCAGAAAATTTTCATTACAGGATCTTTCTTAATCTTAGGTAGAATTCTGAATCAAAACTAGAGAACAACTGAACAACAATAAATAGCTTGATTACCAGAGTATTTCCCTTCTATGACAGGCTCACATTGAAATTTTTCAAGCCAAGGATAATTTCCCAGGCTTGACATACTACAGTCAGCACTATGCTATCAATGATTTTACTGTTTGGGAATTTCATGCTTCTGTCATTTTCCCTTTCATTTCCCTGTCATTTCCCTTTCAAGTAAGTATTGAATGGAATACATATATCTACATATGTATATATGTGTATATACTTGTAGATATATAGATGTATATACATATACATTTACACATAGATGTATACACACATATTTATGAATCTAGTAAAAAGGTCACTATAGGAAAAATATTTCTTGCATCAATCTTTTTATAAAAAATATCCAAAAAAAGGAGCATCATGACACAAATTACAGAGCTGATTATTGAAAGCAACGTAAAATGTTTGCAAGGCTTGTTTGAATTATAGATATTAGATATTGGCAAAGATCTTGATATTAATATAAGTATATTTATCCAGAAAATACCCAACAATAACTGCAAGAAATCAAAATGCTTTGAGTCTTTTCATCAGTGAGATCCAATACTGAAGTAGCTTTTCTATGGTTAATAGTCACAACAAACCAAACTTGTGAGCAGCTGCTGGAGAAAATAGCTTATTGATGTTATGCTGGAAAAGAACACGAGTCTTGCAATCTGTGCAGCAACCAAATGCAATAAGAACTGTACATTTGATTTCAGATGAAATATTCGTTTAAAATGTTTACAATTGTAGTACAGCCTTTATTCAATATTTCTTTCATTGCTATAACTTTGTAGAAACAACTTTTGAGCAGTGGGTAAGCTTCCAAAATAAAATAAACGATAGAGTAAGCGAGACAATTTATAATGCATAATAGATGGAAGAACAGGTGCATCAGAAAGTTTTATATTTTGGACAGCTTGTAAAACTGAGATATTTGGATGTGACTGGATTATAAAGTCTGTAAGCAGAGGTAGTGCAAGGAAGCAGAAGTAAAGCAAACTGTTTTATATTTGATAAGTATTATTGTTCTGACTTGAAATATTAAATACTATTTAGAAACATTTGGGTGACAAGGTGGACATGTCTGAAAATAGATATAGGGAAACTTTCCTCATTTACCATTTTTACTCCTGCATATGTCCTTGATTTTGTTAATATTACCAAAGTTATATTACCCTATATTATGAATAATTATACCTCTAAATAGACTTATGCCAAGTCAGCAAAGCTTCCTTAGACTTAAAGTACCTGAATGAAAAAGATGTTATCTCATTTACCCCAACCAAAATCTAAGCTCTGGCAACAACTTAGTAATTGATATACAGTTGTTGCAAATTACTAACACTTGATATCAGTCCAGGTATCCCTCAGGTCTTCGTCTTCTGGAATTCTCCTTTTTCTCTTTTACCTCTTCAAAAACACTTAAAACATCCATCTAATTTCTAGTGCCTAATATTTGATTCTCAGCAGACTTACTCTCTTAGCTAGGTAACTTAGGATGTTCATAGCAGTGCAGGAGTGGCCATCACAAAGTCAGGAGTGTCTTCTCAATGGGGCAGAAAGCTTGGAGACAGATATTCAGCTATAGCAGAGTAATTTTCAGGGAAAATAAAACACATCGGGACGTCTTTAAATTTCCCCTGCTGTTCTGTTCTTCCAAGGGAGTTTCTGTAAAGCCTATACAGACTGTTACAACAGTGGGGAACTGCCAGAACACTCCCTACACATTTTTTTCTTACAGTGCAAATCTATGGACTGGATTGTGTTCCTTTTGACTAGTTGGGGTCCTGCTACAAGACTGATGCCACAATCAGTTTCAACTTTTAAAAAGGCTTTGTGCTAGCAAGAAAAAGCAAAATGTACCTTAAGCAATATTTTTAATTGGCTTAATCCTATGAACGGATTGGAATTTCTAAACATCTCTCAACCTTATTGGTTTAGTAAAAATAGAAGATACTAAGAAAGGTACAGTAGCTGTTCAGCACCTGGAACTATCTCTAAAAATTATCATGCCTAAAATAATGTGTTCAAAGCTGGCAGGGTCGCTGGAGAAATTTATTACAAAAAATGATATTAGTAGTATCTTTTCAAACAGTTTCCTTCTGCTCAAAACCCACGGTATTTCAGTATGCATGCCACTCTGTTTATGCCTTCCTCACTCACATCCCTCACCTCACCAGCTTAATGAGTTTTGCTTACCCACAAGTGCTGTTACTTGTCTCTGCATTGCCTGCTTAAGTTCTTGTCGCTATTGTGGAAAAAGATTGTCCTAAATCTATAGGTTGTATGTGTTTACACATATAGCAGACCTTTCTTTTTTATTGACATTTCAAGTCAAATTAAGTTGAAGGCTTTATAAAGCCTTAAATGCTTAAGTATCCTAAGTCATAGCTACAATTTTTAAATCCCATGCTTTCACCACCACAGTCTGTGGTTTCCCTGCTACATGCTACGCATGAGTCGAATCACAGAAATGTGTAATGTTACTATTGGGATATCCTTACAGCAAGTCACACATTTACTAATTAGAATAGTAGGGCAAATTTACTTGACTCATTCTCTAATCAAGAGAAATACTCCTGATAATGTGAGTTTTGTAGCAGCAAAGACTAGCTAGGGAATTGAGGATTTGGCCTGAAATAAATACAAAACAAACAAACAAACAAAAGCAACAGGGAGAAATATTTTTTCCTTTTCACTGGTGAGAATCAAATCTGCTTACAATGCATAGCCTTCCACTTAACCCCTGTCCAAGAACTATACCCTGGCTATTTATTTAACTGTACACAAATGTACATTGTACCATAAGGTTTTTTGAATATGGTTTATTTTTAAGTATATTTCCATTCATATTATTCATGATTAACATGACTCTAAATGCTGTGAGCTTTAGCCTATTTGAAATTTTCCTCATCTTCTATCATATGGATTTAAGTTTTTGGAAGAGATTTAAATTTTTTGACATTTTAAAAGCACAGCACTTTTAGTTACATACTAAGTATGTAAGGTCAACACTTAAGTACTAATGCCTGACAAAAGTATATGTCAAATATTTCTTAGCTGGTTTAAGCATAAGCAAAAGATGAAGTAAAAGTTCTTTGAATTAAGTAGTGGCTTGAACTCATTTTCTAGGTTATGCAGGTTGCTGTAGAGAGCCTTTTAATATAATCTCAGTGTTAAATTTGAAGAAAAAAAATGCTAGCAGTTTGACTCTTAACAGAGTGCAAAATTGAGTTACCCTTTAAAAAAAACTTGATTTAAAGAAATTCAGTAATTAATATATTTTACTGTATGAAGATAAATCATAAAACTAAATTACCAGACTTTTTTTTTTTTTTTTTTTTTTTTAAAATAATGTATTATTATAAGTCATTGAAGAGGGAGGAACAAATGGAATAAGTTTTATAGTGTATGTACATCTATTTACATGTGAGCTTTAAGTTTGTATGTTTTGCAAGAATTATTAGGCATTACTCTCCATTCCAAATTCCTAAATTAGAAAGCCTGCAAACAATTTACCACAGAATAAACTAAGATAAATACTTGAAGACTTTACCTATGTTAGTGAATTAAATGGTTTCCAACAACACTCCCAACCAACTGGAACTTAACCATTCAAACTAATAAACTTTAAGAGTTTTTCGAGTACTCTTACAGCCCTTGACAATTAATGGTCTCCTAAACAATTCACAGATATGATATGTTAGCTAAAATGTTCCAGGGATCATGCTTAATAGGCAGTTTGAATGTAGCCACTCTGCTTTGGTGACTAAGACACATACCATAAATAAGAGATTGTCCATGTCAGGTGGCCACAGTTCCCAAGAACTCTTCAAGGCATATCTAATTTACTAGTACAAACATATCTGTATATTAAGCTAAAGAAAAAGGGAACTCATTTTAAAATAATTCTGTACATTCTAAATAGCAAATGCTTTGAACGGATCAAAAGTTGGATGCCTCAGTGCGATACACTACCAAGCAGGGTGTTTGTCCTTTAAGTCATTATTACACTGTATGCCACATGGAGTGTTTAAATTTAGTTATTGTTATTTCAGTGGAATCTGGCCTGGAATACTGAGTCTTTCACTCCTAATCTCTCTTTTATATCAATTATAAAGGAAGCATTTATCACTTCTTCATTTAAAGAAATCCTACAAATCAAAAAAAAATGTTGATCATCTTATTTTAAGTATGATTCAGTTCATTGGTATAGCAAATGGGAGAAGAGATGATCACAATTTATGTTTTAGATTATTTTCTATTTAATTCCAATAAAACAATGCTCTGTGATCACTACTTTAGTGGATTTTAATTAGAGTTGGACAAATTACTACTTACAAGCACAGTGTGATGAATTTGGTCCAACTTTCTGCCCAAGACCAGATGTGAACAGATTTTGAATTTTATTAATATTTGCTTAAATCATGTAGGCAAATAAATTTCAGCCAGTGAGTTCTTGATGAATCGTTCCCTTTCCTATTCACTCTTTTATTATTGCTGTGTGTACTGTGAGATTGGATATCTAAATTAAAATATTTCTAAAGCAGAGCAAGAAGCAGAGATATTTATTTTTTTTAGAGAAAAAGAAAGACTAAAAAATAGTTAACATAGATCATTTATTCAGATACTGATCTTCTTTTCCCAATGTAAAATTGAGTGTTGGTAATTGTCTCTTACATTCCACAGAAATGTTTGCACAAAAGAATTTGAAATATTATTATATGCATTATACAAAACATGAATATTGGTCATTTGAGCAACTATTGTAAATAATTCTTACCTATTCTTGTGGAATATGATTATCAGATTTATATGATGCTGTAAATATTTTTTTTAATGTTTAGAATGTTGAAAAGTCATTCTTTGCCTTTAGAAATAGTGGATAATATCCTTCCAGTGTAATAGCTTTCTACAAACCCTGAATCTCAAAATAGTTTGATATGGTGGCATGGTATCTAAAACTGTTACATCTGGCCGATTTGTTCTTTGTTTTCTGTGTTACTGTTCCCACTGGTTTGTTTTTTTCTTTCAGAAATTATTCCTGTCCTAGATTCATAACAACTCTATAGTGTGGGCTCTGCCACAGCTCATTTGTCCACAAAGCACCACAGCCTCTCTCTAATTGAAAATCATAATCTTTTTCCTCACATTTAACGAACTCACTAAACAGTCTCTATCCAAACAGAATGACATGTATGCTTTCAATTCACTGGTCTTGTAATCATGTTTTTCTTAAAGGTGGTGTTTCCTAAACTTCATTTTTCTCTTCTAAACAAAAAGTCCAAACTTCTTACCTGACATCTATTTTTCCACTGCAAATCTTCTGAGCTCTCTGTTGCTGAAATATAGTTCAGTTAGGTCTATACTTTTGCAATATTATTACATATTATCAAATTAACTGTAGGTTAGATTTAATAAAAATAAGGAATACAATATCTTCAGGAGAGATATTGTCACTGGGGATTTCCAACAAGTTGAGATATCTCCCTGCAACCTTGAGTGAGACACAGATATTGCTGTCCTTGCTATTTATAATCCAAACTTTAAAGCAGATTAAAATATTTGTACCTCAATTACCACCCAGATAGATGTTTCTATAAACCCTGCATTTCATACTAAGTAAAAGCTAAGACTGCTCAATTCAGTGTTCCTGATTTCAAGCAAGGGAGCAAGAACTGCAGCACCCTAATTTTAAGTGTCTTCATAATCTATTGATTTAGTCCTATGTCTTTTTTTTAGTTCCTCTATGCCAAGCAAAATATTGCAACTCAAGATAACTGGAACATAGAAGAAGAGGAGTTTAAAATAGGGGCAATAGTAATGACCGTGAAATTTAGAATTATTTCTAAACATGTTAAATATGAAGCTTTTAAAAATCACATTGCTTTTTCTGACAAGCTTCTAAAATCATTGGAAGCAGACCTCTGCTCCAGAAAAATCACACGCTTATGAGTCCTCTACTTTCTGAATTCCTGTCTGAAAAAGCACTTTTCTAACTTTGATTACCATAGCAACTCCTATTAGATACTTTATTAGCCAAGTTGCAGCCAGAGAACAGATTACCCTATTTCGTATAATCGTGTCTCGGGTAAGTAAGGTTGAATAATCAATGCAGTGCAATTTTTAACCAATTTATTTAAAAGGTTTCACAGCATATTTTTGCCTGAAAAGTATAAATGAACTTTTCAGTAATATTAAGGGCAACAAAAAGTCACCACACTATTTTTCTAGCATTACCATATGCAAATTAATGTTTTAAGTAATAGTCCTAAATGAATGGAAAAAAGAACAAAATATTATAATTCTCCCCCTTTGATAAGGTACTGTACTTTTTCATTGTCAAAGGAAATTGCATTCACAAAAACAATAAAATCAGTTTTTACAAAGTAGGAGCTTAGCTAGTCTACAAATGCAGGTTTCACCTGCTTTGACCATTATCTCTTTGATCTTTTGAGGTCTTTGAATTTCCTCCCCCAAATTACTTAACCACCAAGAATCTTGCATATTACAGCTTTTCAGTTTTCACAGTGAAACCAAAGGACTGAACAGCATAATTATAGACAGAGCAAGAACATATAAAAATTAAAGAAAGAAATACTGTATTTAGGTGTCATCTGATGGGAAAGAGTATCCATTAAAATCCCATTCCTCCTTGAAGTGTGATTGCTGGATGTCCCATAGATCAGGGGAAGAACTTCAGTGATGTGTTTCTGAAAGTACATTAGACTCAGAAGGAGAAAGAAATAATTATACAGTACTTAGAATGTTTCTCATTTTGATCCTACTGCTGCCACACAAATTTAAAAACTTCCCAAGTAAGTGCCTGTGATAGTATTGAGATTTAAATTTTTATTCAGTAAATGCCTAACAAAGTATATTTGTATTTTATTTTAAAGATGGAAGAGTTATTTAAGGGCTCATTTTAATTACTTCAAAAAGCAGTATATTGATCTAGTTTCAGAGACTATCCTCTTTCCCAAGTCCATTTTGAATTTTAAACTACAAATAAATTTAAGTACCATAGACAGAAAATTAATGTGTGTATCAACTGAATTCATATAACAACCAAAATTCCTGCTTTGAATTGAAAGTACACTTAAGACATAAAATAAATACAGAAAAGAAACTACCAAGGAGAATCATGATTATTCAGATGTTGTGTACATGCATTTACATGATTTCTCTGAAAAGCATTGAAAACCATTCCAAATGTCATTCATATTATCTGCACAGGCTATGTAGGGAATAGAGGGAAAATAGTGAGAGACCATGTAACAAAAGATGATTGTAAAATCATTTGCCTATACCATATATCTAGGTTCTGTCCAACACCAAGTATCTCTCCTTGGTTGTTTTTTTAAGTATTTATGGCAAAATTCATATGTGGGGGAAAAAAGCGTGTATGGCTATAATTAAGGGTAAGAGACCGTGCTAAAGTATATGACCTGTATTTGGTGAAGAATAGAGACCACGACTAACATGATTAATCTCACTAAGAACAGATAGCCTTTAGCAGCTCTAAATACCGATTTATTAGTCTGGGGAATATAAGGAGTCCCTGTTCCAACAGGCACCACTGACAAGCCTAAACACTCTGAGCTAGGTGAATTTTCATCCACTATTGCAAGCAGTTGGTGAGAAAACTGCAGAGTGCCAATACTTCATGGGCATTTCAAAGAGAACAAAAATGTCATCAGAACAGATCTGATTTTCCTTTATTTAAAAAGACAAACACACACTGTTGAACAGTCAGAAGTTAAGAAGTGATGTATGAAGCTACCCTCATTCTTCTCCATTACACATTTTAAAACATTACTTTTAAATAAGACAGTTCATATTAATTTCTTAAATGTGAAATTCTAATCTGATTGCATCAAATCACTTTGCTGGAGACACAGCTGGAGAGTATAGAGAAATCTTTAACTTTTTTTCTGGGGCAGGAAACTGATCACCTCAGGTCCCCTATAATAGAACCTATAGTTCCTACAGTCTCAAGGCACCACTTTCTTGACAGACTTGTTCGTGATCAAACTAACTGCTTTAAAACCATGATACACAGAAGAGTAGAATGAATGCTTCCAGAGAAAAGTTTTAAGATGGAGAGTACAGAGGTGACTCAGGGGCCAGGAATGCAGTGGAAGAAAACAACAGGTATTTTACCTAACTGAGCAGTCATGTGAATTTAAAACCAGAAAATAGGACCTATGTGTAACTTTTTATTCCACAATTTTGTTGGCTTATAGATCAATTTTATTTCTCTCTCTCCATTTATTTTAGTTGTGTTTTTTGTTTTCATAGCTGTACTGATAAAAATAAGTGTTCTCAAGTCTTGACCAGTTCTCATGCTTTAAAATTACTTTAAAGCAGATCTGGATCTTGCAACGTGGAATTTCTGATCCCTTTAGAGCACACTGTTATGTTCATTTTTACTAAAAAAATGTTTGAAAATAAGTCCCTTCAAATCATGTGATTCTGTTAATCAAAAAAGAGAAAAACCCAATGTTTTTTTCAGTGTTTTATGAGATAAGTCTGAATTATTAAGGTGTCTGAGTTCTCTTGGAAAAGTAAATAATAACATGTTTTCATTCAAGTAATGTGGATCAAATAACAGGATAGTATCTTGTAGAAGGTAGAATAAAAATACTGTAAGAATTTCATCTGAGTGTAATCTTACATTTCTTTCTAAAAGGTTACAGAAAAAAAGAAGTCTAAACATGAGCCAATTTATTATTTTCTGGACATTTAAACAGATTAATTAAAATAGTAGTGAACGTATTAGTAGACTTTCCAATACCAACTTTAACACAAAATTTTGGCAGTCTTTCATGCTAAAAATAGTATGTACTTAAATTTTTAATCACTGAATGAGAAAAAGCTCACATAAACACACAGATGTATCTGAGTACAAATATGTATTTAGACTGATGGAAGTCAGAATCTCAGGTAAAAGTTACCTTTGCAGAGTATCTGCAAATTAGAGCCCGGCACCCAACAGTATAGCTCTTGATGCTGAAACAAAGTACAAAGTGCAAGTATATGAATCATCATATCTTGTTCATCAGTTAAAAGTAATTTTAGTTACAGATGATAGTATTCCTCATGCAATACTAAAAAAAAATCTGAAAATACCCAAACTTAAACCCTATCATGTATTTTTATGTCCTGAAAGAGATTTAAATGAATCATTGTCTTTTGCATAAGGACTTCTCTCTCTTTTTCAAATTTTTTATTAAGTATGTGATGAGTATATAAACAAACACATGAAATTAGAAACAAAATATTTGTCAGAAACAGCAGGATACAAAAAATGTGATAGATCTCAGTAATAAAAGCTTAGAGTCAGAATATTTTTCAAACCTTAAAAAGAACATGAAAATAGTCTTCTTGTTTTCCTTTTCCATGCAGATACTGATCAATTAAAACTCTGATTGTATACTTGCAGTTTATTCATTGGTTTAGGAGAATAAGATGGCTACCCTCCAGGCATTCACTAATGGCATTATTCTTGATGAATTTCTCTTTCCTCAGGATATTCAGAGGATATAAAGTACTCTGAGGGTTGATTTATGCCTGACATGAAGCTAAAGTCTGGAATACTTCTCTAGCAGACAAGAAGGATAATATTTTACTTACTTCATTAGTCTGCACTAGGAAAAGCTGAAGACAGAAATTTATACTAGTCATTGGAGCTCAGAGATCCTAATTACATTTAGTATTGAGATTCAAAGAAGGGAAGAAAACATCAGTCTAGTGAAATTGTTTATTGTTGTTGTTTTTCTTCTAACAATAAGATTCCAGATGGAAATCTCTCTCTATATTAGCCACCTAATTTTAATTGTGTTAGTGACGATCTCTTATTGCTTCTATTAACTGATAGACTCATTTGCAGAAAATAAGTTATCCCCTCCCCAAAATATTTAACAACTTGTTCTTAACTTGGAAATTCTAAGAAGTTAAAAAGTCTCTTTAAAGCTCTTTTTTCTTAGTCACACTGTGGCACTAGAGAAAGCATCTCCTCTCCTTAAGCATCTGAGATAAACTATTTGCTGGACAAACTGGCATAGCTCCCCTGAAAATAATGATACAGATATTAAATTGGAAGAAACTGCAGCTTTTTTCTTGAGAGCTTATTCAAAACTTAAGGTTCACACTGGCAGTATGAACAGAGCAAAATTTAACTCTTTCACAAATTCCATATTTTTAAGCTCACAATGTTTTCCTGCACAATTTTTAGGGAGACCTGTGATGACTGATATAAGTTCTTTATATCCTTATGCTCAATTTGTCTTTTATACACTGTATTTTTATTTTAAAATACAGCATTAAAAGGGGATCTATCTGAGTTTCACTGGCTGTGATCTTTGAACTTCAAACAACCTGCTGGAAAGGTGAAACTCTTGCTCTCTGCCTTTGAGTTGCAACTTGATTGTGTGGAGCTGGTGCAGCTTCCTCAGCTACCTGCAAAAGGGGCAGGACATGAGACACAAACTAAGCAAGAAGCCTTCATGCAGAGGGTAAGAGCAGAAAGCGGCAAACCAGGAGGAGAAGACCTATCATGAGCAAACACAGTAGAAAAAGATGAAACAGGTTTTTTTACTTGTCTCATATTCCCTCCTAGCCTTTTTTTTTTTTTTTTTTTTTTTTTTTAGTATCTGTCCCACCAATCAGTTTAGTGTTCTTTGTTACTGTGTACCAACTCATAACTTATGATTAAAGCACTTGGAGACTTTTCTTATCCTTTGGCATACTATTTACTATTTAAGAAAAGACATGTTAACCACAGTTCTGAGATGGTTAACTTGGGCTTCTCTTGTAATGGTTTTTGAAGTAATAAAAATTCTTAGATAGCCCCGAAAATGATGTTAGGAACAGTTTTAAAGTTAATGTTCTGGCAGAAGACCCACAATAAGAAACTTGCCCTCTGAGCACAAGACAGACCAAAGACTAGAGCAACAGGAAGTCTAGCAAGGAGACAGACAAATCAGTCTTTTTAGAAGGACAGTCCAACCCCTCTGATGCCATTTCTGATCTGTTTAGACAAAATCAGAATAGTGATCTGTACTTACCAAAATGGCTCCACCAAAGATCCGGCAGAGATGAACACAGCTGGGACATGTGAGTTGAATTTACCTAGAGGCATATGGCAGAGAACCACATAGGAAAGATTTAACTAATGGCTTAAGTGCACTGTGCTTAAATTCTGGTGTGTGGCTGCCAACTCAAAAGCTCAGGTAGGAGCTATTAGGTAACAGGCTACAGATGCAAACCTGGGCAATTTATAGTTGAAACTGGAAACAAGGGGACTCAAGCTGGAAGAGACAGTCCTGTAGCAAGTACAAACATTTATACCACCTTATAAAACAATACAGAAAAACTTGTTTGGAATTCTGATGGCCCAGGTGGGTGCTATAATGTTTTCCAGGACTGGAAAAAGGTCTAGGAACAACTTGTTTCTTAAAACCTGTAAAGGCCATGTCTGCTGCATAAAGTTGAATGTAGAGAGAAAAACAAAACAAAATTACTGAAAGGAGAAGCTCTATAAACTTATTCAATCATGAATTTGTAAGATAGTGAACTATATACCGAAAGTGAAGGAAGTCATGCTTCCTGCAGTAATTTGAGATAATCCCAGAGTATTATTGCTCAAGGTTCAGAAAAAAAAGAAAATAAAAAGGATCATCCACAAAGTATTGCTTACCAGTTTGCTGTCTATCTCAGCAGGTGATTTACGGAAAAGGTAATGAAACAGTGGAAGCAGTCAGGTGGTTTCTGAGCATTTAAACAGCTTTATATTAACTACCCCTTGAAAACACAATTTATGATGAAAGATATTCTACTAGTATGTTGGGATAGAGGAAGAGGCTGATAATTTTAGGGTGAGCTATGGCTGTGTGAGTTAAAAAAAGGAACAAAAATGCTGAGAAGTCAGATAAAGGAAACATCTTTCTTTCTTACATTTCTTGCATATACAACCTATGTTTGCTAAACAAAAAGTTGTCTCTGCTGAGACAGATACAGCCTGAGACTGGAGAGAGTTAATCCTTACTGTAGAGGTTAGAAAGCTAGGGAAGAAAAAGTAAGAAAGATAATTTTGTAAAAGAGTCTCATTGAGATTAGAATTGAATGTGTTAAAAAAGAAGCCTACCATACTCTCCTGCCTAAAATCAGAAATCCAAAGGGAGAAAGCAGTAATGTAGGCAATTAAATTTAACTATGCACAGGTACTTACACTGAGTAGAAGCATGGACTTCAGAGGAGCTCAGAGAACAAGTAAAGCAGAAGCACTACAGAAAACTGTTCATCTCTTACTGTTGTCCTGAAGCGGCCTACCTGGCCGAACTTGGATAGAGCAGGAGGCACTTTCAAACCAATTACAGAGTTGTCTTTGAGCCCTTTTTATATCACAGCTGAGGTGAGGCTATCAGATCTCTCCGTTGCACATAAATTGTTACTCCTCTCAGGAATATTGCAATCCACATTTATGAATGTTTCTGTACCACTGTGTCATTCACCATCTTTCAACTAGTACCTGTGGAAGAGAAACCAGAAAGTTCCTTAAGCACCTTTTTTGTTTTTGTTTTTGTTTTCAGTGAAAAAGCAATATTCTCCTCCCTTCACAGGCTTTCATATTTCACAGTACACAGCAATCCTTCATAATGTAGATAGTCAGACTTCCTCCTGATCTTCAGCTATGTTCTTTTAATAAGATATAGAACATAATTTATGCTTGGATTTTATGAGAAATTTAGTTAATTATTAAGAATAACAAGGAGGTAATGTTTTTTATCACATCATAAATTTTCTTAACAAAGCAAGTAAATAACATATTTTTTAATAGTGTCATAATTATAAATTCGCTTGACATCAGAATTGCATTGTAGGTAGGGTTCTGAGATTTGTTTTTAATGATAAAAATAGAAATTAAAAAATAAAATGGGAAGTTAGAAAAAGCATAGAGTTGATAGAGAGAAAATGCCTAGTGGAATATGTTCTTTTATCATAATTATTACTTATACATACTTAAAAGATAATAATGTTGATATATTATTCACAATTAAAGTCATATTATAGAATCATGGAATGGTTTGTGTTGGAGGGGACCTTAAAGATCATCTAGTTCCAACCCACCCTGCCATGGGCAGGGACACCTTCCACTAGCCCAGGTTGCTCAAAGCCCCATCCAACCTGGCCTTGAACACTGCCAGGGAGGGGGCAGCCACAGCTTCTCTGGGAAACCTGTTGAGTGTCTTACCATCATCCACCCTCTTTCAGTTTAAAGCTGTTACCCCTTGTCCTATACCTATACTACCAGATAAAGAGTCCCTCCCCATCTTTCCTGTAGCCCCCTTTAAGTACTGGAAGGCCGCTATAAGGTCTCCCTGGAGCCTTCTCTTCTCCAAGCTGAACAACTGCAACTCTCTCAGCCTGTCCTCATAAGATGCCCCCTGAGCATGTTCATGGCCTTCTCTGGACCTGCTCAAGCAGGTCCATGTTCTTCTTATGTTGGTGCCCCCAGAGCTGAACATAACTCTGCAGGTGGGGTCTCACGAGAGGAGAGTAGAGGGGGAGAATCCTGTCCCTCAACCTGCTGGCCACACTTCTCTTGATGCAGCCCAGGACACAGTTGGCTTTCTGGGCTATGAGCGCACATTGCTAGCTCACAGTCAGTTTTCCATCCAATACCTCTCAGTCCTTCTCCACAGTCTGCTCTCAATCCACTCATCGCTCAGCCTGTATTTGCAGGACCTTGCACTTGGCCTTGTTGAACTTCATGAGATTCGCATAGGCCCACCTCTCAAGCCTGTCCAGGTCCCTCTAGATGGCATCCCTCCCATCCAGCATGTCGACCACATCACACAGCTCGTCGGCAAACTTGCTGAGGGTGCACTCAATCCCACTGTACATGTCACCAACAAAAATGTTAAACAGCGCCAGTCCCAAGACCGACCCCTGAGGAACACCACTCGTCACTGCTCTCCACTTGGACATCGAGCCGTTGACCCCAACCCTTTGAGTGAGACCATTCAGCCAATTCCTTATCTACTGAGGGGTCCATCCATCAAATCCATGTCTCTCTATTTTAGAGACAAGGATGCCATGCGGGACAGCGTCAAAAGCTTTGCACAAGTCCAGGGAGATGATGTCAGTTGCTCTTCCCTTAGCCACCAACGCTGTAACCCCGTCGTAGAAGGTCACCAAATCTGTCTGGCATGATTTACCCTTAGTGAAGTCGTGTTGGCTGTCATCAATCACCTCCTTATTTTCCATATGCCCTAATATAGCTTCCAGGAGGATCTTCTCCATGATCCTGCTGGGCACAGAGGTGAGACTGACTGGCCTGTAGTTCCCTGGGTCTTCCTTTTCTCCTTTTAAAAATGGGGGTTATGTTTCCGCTTTTCCAGTCAGTGGGAACTTGCCGGACTGCCATGACTTATAATTTTATTATGCTTCTCATTTAATATATTTCTCTCTAATGAGTAGTATATTCTGGTGAACAATGTACATAACTGATGACTTGAATGTGTCAGGTTGATAAAAGCCAAAAGTTTCAGAGTTATTTCAGATATGTTGGATGAACTAAAATCTACAGTGTGTTATAAACCTCATTCATTAAATATGCATTAATATTTTCATTAAAAGCATTTAACTTAGGCAATACACTTGTGGAAAGCATATAACATTAACAGAATTTAAAGTGGCAAGCTGTTCAGAGAGTGTTCTACATTTGAAAAGAAATTATGCGATTGTCTGTCTATGCAAAGACGACAAAGGATAGTTTTGGAGATATACATTTTTCTGCTCATGAAAAAATGGCTTTACAGACATGCTGAAGTTGGTGACCCAGCTGGCTTCAAATTCTCCAGTATTTTCAGTGGATCTTGTCAAACAATAGGCCACCACACAGACTGATAAAACAGCTGAAGGATAGGATCAAGTTGTCAAGCAGCTCTCTATGTCATGACTTTCAGAGCCAACCACTCATGCAAAATGATAGAAGAGTACTTCAACATTTACCTTAAAATGTCTTATCTTTCATGTTATATGTAATTTTTACTATTAAATCCCTCTGACCCAAATTTATGTGGCTCTCAATGGCCTTTAATATGAAAGTTTTAAAATCTTGCTGAAGATGCAGAAAACATGCTTTCCAAAATTAGATGCTCCCAAGAATGCTTTAAATTCCTCTTCTGGAGGACTCTCAAGCAGATTCTTGTGCACAGACACAATACCTATAAGGCCATCCTGTGGCTCCTGACTTGGTTCTTGCATTCATGAAAACTGACACTCTTTTTGCCTTTTAAAAGCCTGTACAGTAATTGAAATAGCACTGTAGTATTTCTAAATATCCAGAGGGATGATTGTGCTGCTCACCAAAAAGGTCCAGGTGTTCCTGTTCAGAAGGAAAGGATGATACATTCACAGCAAAGGAGTGCCATTTTACCCTCTTCTCCAAATAATTTCTCAAGTCAAAAGCTTTCTTTCTAGTAAATAAACACCACTTGCCTTTTCAGGAGGAACTTTTCTCAGACACAACAAAAGAACAGCTCAATACTGTGCATGAAATAAGACCTTTTGAACACTGCTCTTGAAATGGAGATTAAGAGCAACCCTTCTCTAGAAGGGAGGCAGCAGATTAACTCATAGGTCCTCTATTCTTATGACTGCTACTGTTTATTACTTCATGTTCTGATATGCGGCACTGTTACAATTGAAATATATGGCTAATCTTATATTAAAGAGATAAAGCAAACACTGAGCTAACAGCAGAGTAACTTGGTCTCTTGAAGCCCAGCATTGTTAGAGTAGAAATCTTAAAGAGCAATGCCATGAAGGAGGAAAAATGCATAGAAAATATTGTTACTATAGTCTTAAAATAGTATTTTAAATAAAAATAAAAGAAATATTATGAGACATGCATAGCAAATGACTCATTCATGTCTTGTAAACAAATGATTAAAATATAAAATGCAGTGAAATTTGAATAAGAATAGAAGAACCTTTTGTGACATAATTCATTTCCTTACAGTTAAAAAAAAATAAAGCTGGAGTGACTTAAATGAACACTCTCTCAAAGGTTAAATAAATTGTAATGCTGTAGAACTACTGGTGTTTGGAACATTTAAAGGTCAGTTCCATATTTTTTTCATAAAGTTTAAGCTTATTTTATTATTTACAAAAATGGTATTTCCCTCAGCTGAGAGTTTTGAAAGGCCTATCTTAATACGGTAACACTGTTGGAAGGGTACTGCTAGGTTGAACAATGAGGATGGCACAGAGACATTGTCTTTTCCCCCATCAGTCTAGCATCAGTACAAATCAGTACAAACTCACACATATATACAGCATAGTATCACAACAAGAACAAATAGTAAAGTTTCGATCTCAGTAAAGGTGTGCCAAAAAATGTTATGCTAGAGCTAACACACATCTATCTCAGGTGTTTCCCACCTACAGCAAATAAAGATAATCTCAGTTAAATGTTTTGAGATCAGGACAAAACAGTATTTTGTGTACTTGTACCCTTTTTTATGCACAAAGTATCCATACACAAGCAGATTTTAGAAGATTATGGGAGAGTTAATAATTTTTGACTGATGATGTGAACCTACAAATGCTAAGCTACAAATTTGTCACAACCTGAGAAATTCCTTCTATGAATATGAGGCAGGCCCCTATAGAGAGGGTTTTAAAAGGCAAGTGAACTAGAATCTTCAGATCAAAAAGTTAATACAACTGGGAATCTATTTTTGAAAACCATATGCCTTGATTTCTAACCAATTACTTGAAATCTTACCCTTTAAACTGTGCTAAAATAGAATTTTAGGTGCAATGTATCATTGGACTTCATTGTCTCTCCCTTTAATAAATGATTCTTTGTATCACTTGTGCAGGCATTGCTTCTCCCACTGTCTTGAAAATAACCTGAAGGAATTCCTGTTCAGACTGAATCAGTTATTGATGAGTAACAGACTGATTAATTCAAATACTTTCATCTCTTGTAGAATGAAATTATTATTTGGTCAAAATATTTTAACAACTGTTATTTTCATTATCACTGTTGAAGCACTACTCGGGAGTTTGTCCAAACTGCCTTTCAGATCATCACTGACAGGAAAATGTCTCCTCATATCCTTCATGAACCTCTGTCCCTCAGTAAGTTTTTGAATATTTCGTTTTACTTTTAGGTTTTGTGGTACCTTCTCACTCTTTTCCACTTCCTGTTGTATTTTTATATATACATATATATATAAAAAACTTGTTGATTCTTACCTACAGTGGATAGTGGTATGCAAATATTATCTAATTAATTATTGTTTTATAACAGATAAAAAGAAGAGGTCTATTCAGCAATGATTGATAAGTAAGGTCTTAATAATTATATCACTGTCTCTTACCTATACTCCTTAGTAAATGCTTAAAAGGTGAAAAAAAAAAAAAAAGTATGCATTAATGACACTGTCTTTTCTTTTCAGCTCACAAATTACGTAATTTTTTTTTTTTTTCCTTCCCATTCCCTTCCTGAGGGATGGAAACATGAGGAAAGTAAACAAAGTTAAACATTTTTTAGGGGAGCACTTTATTTTATCTTTTGGAGCAATTAAACACAATCAATTTTGCACATTTCAACTAACATTTTCAATTTTATTTTTTTAATTAGTATCATTATTCTTTACTTTAAAAATCCATTAATTCATATTCGCTTCTTTATCATGGCATGTATTGAAGAAAAAAAATAGTTAATTTAAAAAATCGTAGAAAGCGTTTGGGAATGGACAGGATCCATTTAGTTCAATCCAAATTAATGAATTAATAATCTGTTTTGTGAATAAAACTGAATTTTTTTGGTACATCTAAAATATTTTCAGGTGACCAGTAATCAATTTGAATGCCACTGCAGCTATTTGTATCTAAGTACAGTAAATTATACTTTGTACGGTTTGTAATCTGTACAGCTTAAAACCTCTCTTAAGAAACTGAATGAAGAAAAAAAAAAAGTATCTCCTCCATGTTTTAACTATTATCATATTAACAGTTCATTGAATGTTTGAAAACACTAAGTTTTGGAGTTTTCTTGATAACAGGTGGAGTCTAATGGTTTTGTGTTACTACTTTATGACAATCATTATAACAGCAGAAGGCAAATCTAGTAGCAAATATACAGTGTACTGGTGTGTCTTATAAACCACACAAAATTATACATTTTTTTACAGTAGCATCCTATTGCAAATATAAATGAATACTTACTCTTCTAAAATGTTGCACAAATAATATAACTGCAAGAAAGGTCTTGAACACATGATTGTAAAAACTGTCTTGATGATAAAATGCAAGTATACAAAAACAAGATAAAATAAAGCTTTCACAGAGAGAGGGAAAGATTTGATCAAATGCTGGTCACTAGAAGATTAAGTTGCTTAGCTCTGATGCCACAACAAGTGATGCCCTTTATTCTCCGTCACTTTCTCCCCCTCAAAATAATGAAGACTGACTAAAAGGAGAAATCCAAAATCATCAGAATATTTTAGGAATATTAGAAGATTTTTCTGTATAGAAGGGCAACCTCTAAACATCAGTTCAAATTTAAGCGGAGAAGGGATTCTGGTTTCATATCGTCTTGGTAAACTCAGGGAGGTGAAAAAACATCTTGCTATTTCTTCACTTCAAATTTCATGGGTATATTTCCATGTTAATTTCATGTTTAATGCCCTGCTGAATCAAACAGGAAGGAACATATATATACTAAGTTGTAGGTTTTAAACAGTTATAAAACAAACATCTGAGCAACTCTCAAAAGGGTGTTCAGTTACATCCACAATCATCTCAACAAAAATGGAGGAATTTTCTGGGAGTGTTTATTATGCAATATCTGTAAACAAACCCACATGTAAAGTCAGACTAAAATAGTGGTATCTAATCACTACTGATCCAGGGGGCCCAGGTCTGTCTTAGAGGTATAAGATCATCCTATAAGACATACATATTTCTTTTTAGAAGTCCCTCTTTTTTCCTCTTTTTTTTTTTTCTCTCTCTCTTTTTTTTTTTTTTTTTTTTTTAATGGCCAACACATTTTTAACTATTCCATTTTACAGGGGAACAGAAAAAGAAACAGGAAAAGGAACAGGAACAAAACCCACCAGTAAGAATCCTTGTGTCTGACCAAAATAACAAAATTCTCTCATTTGAAATTAGTCACCTGGGAGTGAAATGAAAAGTCACAGTTTTATAAAAGAAATGTTGCAAATAAAACATCAACCATATCTGTGCAATTAAAATTAGTATTATCAACACAGAAATGGTGCTCAACTCAAAGCTGTGGATTAATTAATCGGTCAATATGCAACCTTATCTCTGCTCTGCTCATGCTTATCACAATGAGAGATTTCTGTCCTGCTTTCTCAGAATCAAAATAAAATTATAGTCAATTTGGGGGCAATGGGGAGGTAAACTTCCACAACCACTGTAATCCTGTCTGTCCTTTGCCTACCCACTCAGTAGCCTCAGTACTCTAATACACCTTTGAGTAATTTCAATCTCCCTGTAAATTTACTGAGCTGAAGCATTTGCAAGATTTGACCCTTTGTGAGTCATTTCCATCTACTTCATAAATCCTTATGCATTGAAAAGACATCTCTCAGCTTCTTTGCATGTTAATATTAAGCCTTGAGCTAAATGGAAATGTGTTCTTCCCAGCACTGTCACAGTTGCATATCTTTAATTTTAAGCAGGTAGACTTTCTCTTCTGAACTACCATATTGGCTAATAGCTACTGAGTCTTTTCATATTGTTTTTTTCATATACAGCTTCTCTATTACTATTGCTATTCCGAATCTTCTATTGCCAGTTACAGTATGAAAATATCTCTGAGAACAAACTCATGGATTGAGCCAAATTCAAGCAGGCATTTCAGTAATACATTCAAATTTGTTTAATACCTTCAGCCCTCTTTCTAATCCTTAAGTTTAATTAAAGTCATTGCTTTCCATTTACAACCTTATACTTAAAATTTTATTCTTCTGGAATAAAATAATAAGTCTGAATCCCAGTCTGTAAATCTTTAGAGGATTTGGATATATACAAATATTCAGCTTGATAGATGGTTTTATAAACACATTTAAGTCTAGAGTGCAAGGAGTTGATACAATGAGATATATTTCAGTATAGATATAAGCAAAACAGACCTACTACAAACTTGCATCATTCACACCTTTAAGATGAAATTTAGTAGAGGGGTGAAGAGGACAAAAACTGAGGAAGTAGGAGAGAGAAAAAATCACCAGTTTCTTTTTTATTAGATTCCTCAGCTGACCCTTTCTCTTTCAGCTTCTATTAAAGATACTTATCCCTTTAAACTAGCCCATTTTCATGCGCATTTACCATGGTCTTTCAAGAATCTGCTACGGTTCCAGTTCCTATTTTCAGTAGACTCAGAATCAAATTCAGTAGTAAAATCAGATCTTTTATGCTATCCTAAAACCTAAGATGTAAATGGTAGAAGTGAAACAAAAAAAACTTGCTCTTTAGAGCTCCGTGAAGCAAACCCTGCAAACTTACTCAATTATTCCAGCACATGATATAAAATGAAGCATTTGCACACAGAGTTCTGGAGCTTACAAAATCAAAATATTAAAGAAAAACTGACAATCAACAGAGCTCTTGGACCGATATCCTGTTAACATGTATAGGACAGAAAGGCATTCAGCAAATGCATTTTGTGAGGAAGGTCCTTAGTTACACTCCTGAAGTGCATGGTTCTTCCATGTCAGTCTTTCAACTGCTCACATTTTTCTTTCTCAGTAATGTTGCCAGAGATAAAGGCATTCACTTAGAAGTGGAGCCAAGAAGCTTATAGCTCAGGTCTTTATGGTCTGTGAACAAGCTTGCAAGAAGAAAAGCTCTGAGTTGCTGCATCCTCACTGTGAGTCATGCCAGCTGTCAAGTGTCTTTTCTACTTCTTTTGGAGTTCTAGCTCAAGCTAACCTGCTTCACTTGGAATCTGAACAAATTGGAGGTACTTATATAACAAAGTATTGGCTTGGGCTGAGAAGCGATAATTAAGAGCAATGCTTCCAAGCAGAATATGAGCTTTGACACATTTCACGTAAGACCAATATATGCTGTTTGAGAACTTTTCAGTACTGCTCCACTGAGAGTCAAAGAGGTTGACAGGGAAACAGGGAAAAAAATTTCACATAGGCAGGTGCCAGATTCATTTGGGACCTGGTGCTCTCAGCTGAGACTCCTGACTGGCAGTGTGAAGAGTTTCTCCTTGCTCAAAGGTGTTTCTCTGTACATTAGGATATAACAGACTGTTGAAAGCGAGTCGATGACTTGCTACCGATGCTGTTGCTTGCCTGTGCTTTAAGTAAAAAAGATGCAACTAGAGTCCAAAGCAGAACTCATATTCAACATCACACTTAAGTTATAGACTGTTTCTGGAAAGGATAACCCTGGTCTAGATAGAAACAGAATGACTCAAACCTTAAGAAGCTAATCACAGAACTTGAACAACCCCTAGTTAGTAACTATTCAGTGTTTCAACAACTCACTGATGTCCAGCCTGAACTAAAATATTCTGACAAACACGTAAAAGGCTTAGGCTCTCCAGATTGAGATCTGGAAAACAGATTCTCCTGGCTGGTACAGTAGGCTATCTCCAGAGCATGCTCAACACACAAACTGGACAAAGTTCCTCACAAAATGAAAGTGCAGCTGCTTTGTCTTGCAATGAAGCCTGCAGTGCTACCTGCCATTGGCCAATTTTTGTACAGGATCTTAATGGTCAGGGCAACAAGATATTCCAGTGGTTAAAAGTCCAAGATCTAATGCCTCTCTCAGTCTTTCCTCTCACCTTTGAGCCATGAGCTTTACTTAACCTTAGGCATTTTCCACCCTAGGACTCCACAGAAGTACAGAGGCATTCTTCACCCTCTTACTGAAGTTGTGCCAAAATGGAAAAAAGAATTAAAAAATTATTAGGCTGGAAAGAGAGCAAGTACAATGATGGGTATGGCTCTCCAGTAGGGTGATTAGAGCACTTACCTGGCACTGGAGAGTTTTGAGTTACGGTTCCTTCTTCCAGGATTATTTATTCACTTATTTTTACTCATCATATGTAATGAGAAAAGTTTAAATAGATGGAGGAACAAACATGGAAATTGACTCTGTTTATATAATCAGGTAATTTTACTTTAAATTATTGGACCTCATATTTATTCTCCCATTCCTTTATAATACAGAGATGATTTAAAGACATTTCAGAATAACTGCTTTGGAATAATGTTATTTTTTAACATACATAACTGCCATCTATTTCATTAACAATGTTATTTATTTTTTTATAGACTACTAAAGACTAATGTACAGACAGATAAAAACATTAAAAAAAGAGAAGAAAAGAACATACCTTTTCTTCAAGAAATGTAAAAATATTAACTTCTAATTTCAGAGTTTTAATATATACACTTTTTATCTAAACAAAAATAGGTAAGGATCTGAGCTCATAATACACCACAGATGTTCGGCTTGTCAGCCAGGCATTGCTAATGACTGAAGTCTTTCACCTGTTCCCTTCCCTTGGATTACCTGCCCAGGAAATGGGCGGCATGTGTTTCCACACACTGCTAGTGGTATAAGACTTCTTTTCTTTTCATGATCCAAACCTCTCCCTGTAATTTATTCAATCATGAAGTTGCAATGGAGGTTTTGGCACTTAATGACCTTCCACAAATCAGAATATACATTGTTTCTTAGCTAGATAATTTGTGATGTTGACCTTTTAAACTGGTAAGATACTAAATCATTAAAACACTGAAATCCCTAAAATCCTTCAGTCAAGATAGCCAGCACATTTTCTTAAACATTATTTTTGTACTAATTACAATAGCCTTGAAAATAAAATATTAAATTTTATATACTTTTTTATTTACAGACAGCAGCCACTCTAAATTCATGAGTTCTTTTTAATTTTTTTAACAGGATCAAGTCTCCTGAAAATTTACTCAGGGATAATTAACAGAGAAATATTTCTTACACTAAGATGATGTTCCACAGAGTGGGTTTGTAAATGTAAGTTAGTTAAATCTACACAAGGATGTGGATATCTAAAGGTTCTGCCTGTATGTAAACCAAGGAAATATCTTTCTTGATTCATATTGGTTCTGACTTGGAGTTATGTCATCAATAACTTGTTAATAAAAATAAATTATGTAAAATGCCCTGATAAAACTGTGATGGAATATTATTGGCCATGTAATAAATACTAAATAAGTGGCTTCAATGGGAAGGAGGGCAGGGATTTTGTTTATTTATTTAGTTCTAATATAGGATTGGGGAAGGGCTGCAGGAGGAGTGAATGTGTCTCTCTTTGTACCTTCAAACAATCACCTGGCACCTCCCAAGAGACCAGGTGTGAGGAGATATCTTCAGAAGCAGAGCATGTGTAGGAACAAAAACCATCAGGGTCAGAGCCCTCTGACAATAACATGATGTTTGTGAATAACCCTACGGCAAAAGTAACAAATGACAGAAAGGAATTGGAGAATTCAGCAGTGCATTATTAAGGGCATCAACTCATGGGCTGACAGCTTTTTTAAATATGTACAGCAGATTTAAATCTAGTCAGCTGTATTCAGAATTATATCTGGATCACAGAAATAAATGTAACCTGTACCTGGTTACCAGTACTAACTTATATAAAAAGGAGATGGACACATTAGCTGGTCCATGACTTTTTTGTGTACAGATGCGTTTTACCAGTAGGTTATTTGAGATTATTTATTTCATTTGTTCAATAGCGATTCATTTTAGAATAAATGAAAATTAAATCCTAAAACATATTGTTTGAAATTATTTTGGTCATTTTGAGCTTTATGTATTACACACTTGGAGAGTGTACTTCCTTGCAGAGTCCTGCACCAAGGATCCTCAGCCAAACTTTGATCCTTTGAAAGCGAGAAGCCACTTAATTTTTGCTTATTTGAAGATTTCTCTAAAATTTTAACAGGACTATTTTCTCTTGTATGTTTCTGAGAACCTATGTTAATGGGAAGTGGAGCTTTTACCAGATCACCTTATACAGCCTCTTCTAACTGTGAAGGGTCATTAATTGTGGAAAAAACCCAACCAAAACCCTAACCCCCTCTTCTTTTTTTCCTGTAGCTTCTGTCAGTCACTTCAAATACATTTTCTTTCAGACCTCTCCCAAGGCTGTCCCTTCCCTTTTCTCCCTATAAGACAAAAGCTTTTTTTCCCTTTAGTATGCACTACATACAAATTATATTTTTGTCCATGATATAGGATTTTATGCTGTCAGAGGTCATGAATTACATATTGAGTTTGTGGTCACTCAATAAAGGTTATTTTCTTACTGCTCCTTTACATCTCTAAAAAGCACCTTTGATCATAAAATTCCCTTTGATCAACTAGAGCAAAGTCTTGAGAGGTGTGTTAAATTGTTCACATTGTGCAAAATCCTTACTTTACAGAGAGCTAGCATCTTTTTTTCTGCTCTTTAATAGTATTATTAGCAGTGAACTCTTTTGTGGATTTATTATTTATTAGCAGAACAGTCACCTTAATCATTATTATTTCCTCTACCACAGAACACAGTTCTCTGCTCTCCCTTAAACCTGATGCACTATTGAGAATTCTGTGTTGCATTTTTATTGAAATATTTAGTCTCCCATGACTGGCTTCACTGTCTCACAGTATGTGTTTTTCGATATTACTAGAAGTTACTATTTTAGATTCTGACTTCTTCATAAACAAAGGACAAACATAGTTTCAGTCTGAATAACCCTTTTGTGCCCAAATGACACCAAAGAAAGAACAAAAGTAGCCCAGAAAGCACCCTGTGTTTCTTCACAATAGTAGTCTATATAGAGTAATAAAGAGTGATTGTGCAAAAGCTAACTGCTTGGTTAAACCAGGAACAGCAATGCTGAGAGTGATGTTTCACTTAAATTAATGAACGAGGCTTTCTAGTTGCCCCTCTGTTTATCAAATAGAGAGGGCAGGAGCACAAGATTCACTTAGCAGTAGGTTATGTTGCCCCACACTAGTTCAGATCAGTCGAATCTCCAATTATAGGATATCACAGTGAACATTTGAAAAGGCTGAGCTGTAGACCTCCACACCTAAGTACACCCTGCCTACAGTTTACATTAAATTGCCAGGGATTTCTATCAGCCTCACATCCTTTCAGACTGGCTTTCTAGGTGTCCTACAAGGTTCTGAGTAAAACATGTTTTTCAGTTTACTATGTAAAATAATTCATATCCAAAATGTGAACAAAAATTTGCAATCTCG